>NC_064808.1:29408747-29554773 GCF_023721935.1 Panthera uncia | reverse complement strand
TATATATATAATTATATATAGTATATATATATATATAAATTTAATTCATATATATATATAATGTTAAAACCACATACATGGATCATTAGATATGAAAATAAATAATTAAAATATTTCAAGAAAAAACGGAAGTTAATTTTTAGTCTATAGAAAATAGCTTCTCATAGAATACATGGGTGGGAGGCCTTTTTTGACTAAGACAGTACCTCAGAATCCAGACGTATATAGATGTTTATAAATAGGTTGTTAGTGTGGAAAAGGCACCTTCTAAAAATTGTAAGAAAAATAATAGCATTGGATAATGTTTATGACAAAGTATGTGACAAAAAAGTTATTATATTTACTATTTTAAAAACTTCCTCTAATGATTAAAACAAATCAGAAAACCTTATAATAAAGTTGTCACTGAATACAAACAGGCAACTCACAGAAGAGGAAATCAAAATGTCCAAAAAATGTGCAAAGGTGCTCAGTCTAACCTGTGGTAAAGAAAATTTAAAAGAAAGCAACAATTAAATACATCTTCATCAGGCTGGCAACAATTATAAAGGGCAGTACCATCCACTACTGGTAGTGATGTGGATAAGTACCCAATATGTTCATGTTGGGAATGTGAATTGAAACGGTATTTTGTCAAAGCAGTCTGTTTATGGCTGGTCCGATTAATATTACAGATAACAAATAACAATCAAATTTGTGGAATGTTCTCCAATAGTACATGGGCAAAAGCAATGAGAAATTGTATATATAGTACTTAATAAGCACATGTATATTATGTATTATATATGTACATAATCACATATATTTGCATATATTTACACACATGCTTATAGTTGAAAAAGGTAAAGACAATATGGATAATGTGAATGCATATTGTACATTTGTAGGAGAAAACAGTTGAATCAATAAGTATTCATTTTATGGATATATTAAGAAGCATAAACTAAGATTTTGGACACGATAGCTAATTTAGAGTGTATGTTTTTTGCTCTTCTTGTCAAGGCTCAACTAAATAATAATAAAGAGATAACTACATAATAAAGGGATAAGACAGATATAAATAAAAACAGAGATAGGAGGGATCTTTAAAAATCTTAAGCAAATTTCCACAAGACAGAAAGCAGATGGAAGATAGGAATCTGGTAAAGGAGATCAGAGAAAGCTGTAGCATAAAATAGAGGTAAAAAGGGACTTTATAACCAAGGAGAAAAATAATTTGCCTCAAAAATGCTAGCAAAGTCCAGAATTTAGGAATCTCAGGTACAATGATGGGTAGGATTGATACTATAAATAATAGGTAGGTTACTTTAAAACCTATATAAAGAATAGACAATCATCCTGTCCCTGCATGAAAAATACACAGATGTTGAATGTCCTATTTTGAGGCATGAGAGAGAAAAAGCAAGAGATTGGGAGAAAAAAAATTCTTTTGATAAAGCTATTGAACAAATCAATGAAAAATATACATAAGTATCAGGGTACAATGAATTAGTTTGTCCATGCTTTATGTATTTTCTTGTGATTTTACTTTTTGCTCAATATTACAATTTAATATTATCTTGTTGCAGCTCTAAAAATATGAAGCATCAGTTGATATACATAAGATTCATTCTAGATGTTTAAGTCTAACATGCTTTCATTTATTATTCACCAAAAAAGTTATTGAGCATCCACTATCCTGGGCAGTGAAGAACTTGACACAACTAAAATTAAAAACTTAGAAATGGATAAATATCCAGAATAATCTTAATTACCAAAACTGAATCAAGGAAAAATGAGAGACCTGACTCATTTAATAAATATATTGGTAGTGAAAGGTCTTTCTCACAAACACAAAACCCACCATAAACAGATGGTTGCAGGTGAGTTCCCCAAATATTTGAAGAATGAACCCTTCCAATAAAGACTTCTAATAAATACTTCACAAAAAAGAAACATTTTCCAAATCATTTTATAAGTTTTTATATAAGAGATACCAACTTTATACAAATATCTCATTTTCGAAATGAGGAATCTCAAGCCCAGAGAAAAGTCATACTATTTTCTAAATTTGTTCATAAATTTTTAATGTGACAAAACCACTATGTCATGTACTTCTTTCCCCATAAGGGATAAAACTTGTCATAAATAATATAAGTTTAACTTAAAGATATTTGAAAATCTGTCATCAATTATGCATGACGCTTTTTCTATCATTTAGTTGAGGTTTATCTAAGTCAACAGGCTTGGAAATTACCATAAATTGAATAGAAATTGTTTATATAATCAATCAACCAACAAAATATTTCAACTCTACGCAGGCCAAATCCAATATAATAGATGAATAAAAACAGGATTCTTGCTACTCTATTCCTCAAGAATTAAAAAAAAATATATACGTAGACAAGTAAACTACTGAAAATATAGTAAACAATACCACACAATGATGATGCAAATAGGAACCAGGGTGAGGAAAAATTCCGGTGGGTTGACAGGGACAATTTGGTCTCCAAGGAAGAGGAGACGGATTGTTAGGTAAACAAAGTCTACATACATAATGTGGAAAATGATTTAAAGGCCAACCTAGCACTCAAGTTGTCATTCATGGTATCCATTTCTTTTTCTTCCTTCTTTTTAATTATGATAAGAACACTTAACAGTAAGACTTATCCTCTTAACAAACACTGAAGTCCACAAAAGAGTATCATTACCTATAGGCATAATGTTATACATCAGATCTCTAGAAGTTATTCATCTTGCATAACTGAAACATAATACCCACTTCCCCCTCTTCTATCCCCTGGCAACCTCCATTCTGCTGTTTCTATGAGTTTGACTATTTTAGATGCATCACATAAGTGGAATCATGCAATATTTGTTCTTCTGTGACTGGTTATTTCATTGAACACAATGATATGAAGATTCATTTACATAAAGTGACAGGATTCCCTTCTTTATTAAGGCTGAATAATGTATTATTTGTATATGCCGCATTTTCTTTATTCATCTGCCAATGAATACTTAGGTTGTTTCCATGTCTTGGCTACTGTGAATAATTCTATAATTTATATGAGATTGCAAACATCCTCTCAAGATCCTGATTTCAATTATTTTGGAGAAGTACCCAGAAGCGAAATTCCTGGATCATATGGTAGTTCCATTTTTAACTTTTGAGGAATCTCCATACTAATTTCCATAATGGCTGTATCATTTTACGTTCCCACCAACAGTAGACAGTATAATTTCTCCACATCTTCTCCAACACTTATCTTTTGTTTTCATTTTTGATAACACCCCTCCTAATAGGTGTGGGGTGATATTGTGGTATTGACTTGCATTCCTTCAGTGATAAGTGATGTTGAGCATCTTTTCATATATCGGCCATTTGTGTGTTTTCTTTAGGGAAAGGTCAATCTAAGTCTTTTTCCCATTTTTTAATATTGGTTTGTCTTTTTGCTGATAAATTATGGGAGTTCTTTATGTATTTTTGATATTAACCCATTAGATAAATAATTTGTCAGTATTTTCACCCACTCTATAGGTTGCCTTTTCATTTTATTGATTCCTTTGCTGTACAGAAGCTTTTTGTTCAAGGTAGTCCCACTTGTCTATTTTTGCTTTTGTTGCCTGAGCTTCTGATGTAGCATTCAAGAAATCATTGCAACAATGTCATGAAGATTGTCCTCTATGTTTATTTTTCAAGAATTTTACAGTTTCAGGTCATGGTATCCATGTCTAAATGAATATATTCACAAAGATTTTCGCATAGTAGGCACTGTGAACATGGTTACCCTTGATGATTTATTATCCAATTTTAAGAGCTCAGAAATTTTTAAGAAAGATGAGGATTTCAAAGTGCTTACAGAAACATTAATACAGAAATACAAGTAAGCACAACTGAGGGAGATTAAGTCTGAGATAAAATCCTAAGCTTAAAGAAAAGTCCCATTTTTTCCAAGGAACTGAGAGTGGAGAAATCAGCATCCTATAAAAATGAAAATTACAACTACAAAATCCGCTTTGGGGGAAAATATAATTTGTCAGTACACATTCATAACCACTTATTTGATAATATATTTTTTTTCTCGTTTAGAATGAATGTGCACAAATATTTATGTTGCTTTATTTTTCCAAATCTATTTTCCCAAATATAGCTCTGTGTCCCTGTGTGCATCTATAGCAGTCATTCTTAGTGAACACTTCTCCCTTTCCAGGATTGTCCAAGCAATTGGCTTTACATTGTATTTGGGGGTAAACTCTGGTCTTCAGTCAGTCACACTCGCTGATAACAGGCCCAAGCTCACATAGACCATTCAAATACCTGATACCCACCTCTCTCCCTGGCAATCTTAGGAATCGAGAACTTTCATACTAAGCACCAGACTTCCTCCTTCACCTTTCTCTCCAATTGTACTGATTTTTTTTCTTTGAGACTGGAGCACAAAATATTTTGTTCCCCTCTCCTATATGCACACACACATGCTCGGACTTTAGAAATATACTACTGTCTTCCCTTTGCTATAATATAGGAGTTTAAAAATATGAGGTTTAAAATAAAGAAGTCTATTTTCTCCTGGTGACTTCACAGCATACGTTTGTGTGTGCACAAAACACAGTGTATTTTATTTTCCTTGTAAGTTCAGCTTCTGGCATATTTTAACAATCTATGTTTCCAATGAATTATTTGAGCATCATCTTATAAAAATGGAAATTTAAGATGATTCAACATTTTAAAAATCTGAACTTTTTTAGTCCTGATCTTGTTTATTGGTTTGTTAAATTACAATTGTCAAAGAGTATCTGCATGGCTCTCCAGAAGGCTGGTTTCACTTTTTTCCAGGCAAACGTGGACATGGGTAGAAGGGACTCTGGATTTAGGCTGAGAGGGGAGAGGGGACAACATTATCAAGTCAAATGGCAATATAATCAGTGTGTCTTTTTACTAAAACTACTTGGGAAAAGCACTCTAGGAAATCCTTGGCTCTTTGAGGATTTCATACTGGGCACCTTTTGTTTATAACTAAGGTGATAAAAGGATTTAAAAGGGGAAGGTCTTAGTTGTACTCCATCTACAGCTTTCAAGGAGAAAATGCCACTTTTATGTTGAATAAAATTTGCACCATAGCACCGATTTGTATATAAATTGATTATTCTCCTTATTCCACCTCAGAAAAGATGGTAGGAGAAGGGATAACCTGAAGGAAATCTCTGCTGTGGGGGGAAATGACATGTAAAAAAGTGGTTACCTGGAACAATAAAGAGGCATCTCACAAGAAGGGTATAACTGGAATTGTTGCCATTTGCTCCCACTTTGGGCAAAGACAATTTCATCTAAGTCTAAACCAGAGCAACAACTGCCAATAAATGGTGTCAAACCCCAGCTAAGACAAAGAATTTGAATGGTATAACTCAACCCTTAGTCCTACCATCCAGTTAGCTTGTCCAGTTTCCCTGTTCATTTCATTAACCTCATAGTAACTTAGAACCATATTTTACTTGCATGAATTGTTTGGATTGGAAACTGGTATGAATCTTAGTAGGCAAGACAACATGATTTCTATTTTAAACTCATATTTATCAGACCAGCAGAAAAGAGTATTGATCAAATTGGAACTTCTATTTTGTATTGGATTGTGTCTAAGAGGCTTATCCAGTTCTCAGGCAAGGTATATGGGTGAAAGGAAGGAAATAGGAGAAATAGCCCTTGATATGTCCATCAATCCAAATGATCATCAATCACTGATTTCAAGGTCACTTTTGTCTTTCTATTGGCCTGTGTGGGTCTGGAAGATCTTCTCTGCTATGTCCATAACACAGATGGTAGTCTATCTACAGACAGACCTATATAGATAGTCCTACAGATATATCCACAGCTTATCTAAGAATTCATCTGTTTGGCCCCCAATGGGCCTCAGAGCTATGTACTGTGTGAGGGCATATCACCTCTCTGGACTCTGCTTGGGGAAAGGCACAAAACCTTACTCTCTGGATCAAGCCTCCTTCCATCTTTCTTACTCCAATCTGGGAAAGTCTTTTTTTTTTTTTTTTTTTTTTTTTTTTTTTTTTTTTTTTCTAGTTGCCACAGAGATCCCACTTTCTTTCATAAATAAAACTTGGTTCCCATGGAACTTTATTCTGGTACCATTTTTTTTAATGGTTCAAGGTTCTAGGTCTCTCCTGACTGTGAACTTATCTCAAAATCAGTCACTAAATGTAGAATGGCTTAATTTTAGATCCTATTGGTAAGGTTTGTCTGTATGCTTCAACATTGCAGGTATGCATGTTTATATAAACTATAGTCTCAGGCAGAAGCCATAACTTTCTTTTGATCACATTTCATAGGCTAGTGAGCTCTGCACCTGCCCCAGGTTTCATGCAATTAACTTGACTCTGATCTCTTGCCATTCACATTGAGCTTTGAATCCCATTACTCTGCAGGAGGCAAATCCTAGCTGCATCCAGACCCAGAGCCCAGTAGGCCCTGGCTCTAGTCCTTGATTACTAACTTACCATTTTTCTATTTCCTTTCTAGTCCATGGAGATATTTTGCTTATTTTGAGTTTACCATACCTTAATTATTTTCTTGTTCTTTAAAAATTTTATATCCTTGCCATGTTTAGAGTTGATTGAAAAGTTGAAGACTAAACTCCTAGTATTATCCTGATCGTTGGTCCCAACTTTTAAGTTTCAGCTTATCCAGCTATAAGAGTGTCATTGTGCACATTAAAACCCAAGCAGATAGGCAAGTCAGCAATCCATCCTGTCCACAGTCCATCTGATGAGTGAGACTGGGTCCATTATCTTGCATGAAAAAGGAGCCTCTACCTACCTGATGGCTATTTCTGTATCACTTATTGTAAATAGATCATTTTCAAAGTAGTGGCTGTTGCATGTTTTCACTATCTTTACCATCATATAAAGAATTACGCATACAATAATATTGAAAAATTGTTTCTTGCAATGGGTTGAATTTACCATTTTATCTCAGATAAAACCTAATTTTAATCTTTGGTCTCAACGCTGGCATTGTGCATAGCAAGACAGCAAGACCAAGAAACTCAGAAACCTAAATACCAGCAGTATTCTTTCTGAAATTCTGTTGAGTGCAATGCAAAGCTAATCTCGAACTTTGTGACTATTGTTACCAATTTGTTAAACGTTTTAATGAAAATTTTAAGACAGCAAAATTTCATCATTTTCTCCTGTGTTTTAATCAATGATATTTGATATGCAGGCTACTGCCTTGTGGACAATATTGCATCCTATAGCACACCATTTTTTACATTGTGAAGAACTTTTGTCTCCACTGTGAAATATCTAAATAGTTTCTAAATAAAGGAAAGTATCTGTTTGAGTAAAGTGTCTTTATGTTACAGTTGAAGGACCCAACCCATAGAGTGTCTTTTAATTAGCATTCAGCTAAAAATTTATAGAACAGCACTTGAACCCCGAAGTTCTGACTCCAAGTTGAATGCTTTTTATCCTATACTATGCTTCCATTTATTATAGTAGTTCATCAGCCAAAAAGGAAGTTTCCTGCCTGCCACTGAGCTGACAAATTTAATTAATTATTTGCATGTTCATTAAAAAAATATATTTGTTGAGTTTCTCTTGTAGTTTAATGTTAAATAAAACCACGCAGGGGCAAAATACCTGAAATCTGAAATTATATGAAGAATTACTTAGTTAAAATTTTAATAAATTATTTAAACAAAGATATAGGTGGCATGAGTATATGGAAAGAGGAGGTTAAGTTGGTTTAGGAAAATAAGACTCCTCAACGAACATTTAAGTTAAGACCTTAATGACAAGTAGGTGCCTTGAGGAAATTGAGATTGCTTTGGACATAACATTTGAGTCCAGAATTCATATGTTGAAATCCTAACTCCCAATGTAATGGTATTAGGAAGTGTTGCCTCTGGGAGGGGATTATGTCATAGGAGTGGAGCCTTCATGAAGGGAATGGTGCCCTTAGAAAAGAACCCCCAGAGAACTATCTCATCCTTTCTGCCACGTGAGGATACAGCAAAAACATGGCTGTTTAGAACCAGGAAGCTCGCCTTCATCAGATGCCAAATCTGCCAGCACCTTGATTTTGGATTTCCTAGCCTCCAGAACTATGTGAAATAAACTTTTGTTGTTTATAAGCAAACCAGTCTATGGTATTTTGTTATTCAGCCCATAATGATTAAGACACAGATGGACAGAATCTTTTCAGCAAGAAAAATAAGTTCATATAAGATCCTCATACATGAGGAAATCTTTGTACATTAGAAAAGAAAATGAAGTCCAATGCTAGTGAAATATAATGAGTGATGGGGCAGGACATGCTCATAGATAAAGAAAAGTTTGTCCCACATGCAACTTCCAAAAAGCACTCTCTTTATTGCTGCATGATGTAAATCTGCTCCCAAGTACCCAGGAGCAGTGATTACCTAGGATAGCTATTTCCCCTCGGTGCAGAGGCATTTTAAATTTCAATATATGATTCACAACTTGCCATTGCAAATGTTCCTGTATGGATGCCTATTGTGGTACCTAGAGATGGAGAAATGGGAACAGATAAATAACCTAGCTGTAGAGTTTTGGAACATGGTGTAAGACTTAATTTCCTCTGGATTTCCATAGAGAGAAAATTCAAAAAAGGAATAAACATGCAGCTACAGTCCAAAAGAAGAAAAAAAAAGAGATACACACTTTAAATTAGAATGTTTTTAAACTATTCACTTTATAACCTGGCCATGCACTAAAGTCCCAGCAATTTTCATTATCAGAGAATTGAAAAGGTTCCAGCTGCTGAAGGGAATTTTTTTTCTCTTATTTTCTCTTACAGTGAAACTATGGGCCTTAGTTTTAATGCCTCATTCTCCCTGTTAGTTTCCTCTGTATTTGGGGACCAGAAATTTTTTATCCTAATTAATTGATTTTTTATTGATACTACCTGTTCTCTGAACTCTAAAGTTTATGAATTTTGTAAGTGTTGCATTCATTCTTTTCAATATTAGGAATACTAGAAAGAGTATTTTTGCCCAAGGGTAACATTTCTTAGATATTTCTTAACAGTTATCTTCCTTTTATTTTGTTTAGGACTACTTTCTATGAAAGAATTATATGTATATATTCGTATACCTTTAAACTTTAATCATCATCCCAATTTCACAAAAGAACTATTTATAACCTAATTATGCAAAATTATTGGAGATGCAAATGTCAGCTCAGCAAAAGATAGTGTTTGACAAATGATTACATAGTCACTTAGTAATTGGATGAGAAAGTGGCGAATGCTACCACCTATTAACAGTACATCCTAATCCCTATCAGTACCATACATATTAAGGACTTATCCTGAAATAGAAAAACACTCTGAAATAACTTATGAGTGCTGCATATCATATAGCTATCTGGCACATTGGAAAGCAACACAAAGCTAGAGAGAGCTGATAATGTCATTTCAGCATACGGCATCCATGTTCCCTAAACAATATCAAAGTCCAAGCTAAAGGATAAGAGATTAGTTCCCACAGAATGCAAGAAAATGCAATCATGCCCACAAAACCCATGTGCATAGACTGATCCTTCCATTGTCATGCTAGCTTTTGTAATTTATGAATGTCTTGGCTGACTCACTATATTGACATTAATCCTGACCTAGATTTTCCAATGTCAGGGGTAGTTCTGAACATACCTATGTACAACCACTTCCTACTATCTGTCAAAATAACCTATCATTTATTGAACACTAACTATGTGCTAGATACTTCATTCCCAATGTGGTACTCTTACCTCATATATTATACTATTTGATTTTAGTTTCACATATCTATAACTTAAAAATAAATGTATAAATGACTTACCTTAATGTATATAGAAAATATAGCTGGCCTTCTAAATTCAGGATATAATGCTATGATAACTAAAATCTCAGAACATAAGTTAAATAAAAACACTAAATAAGAGTGTAAGTGATAGGTATTCAGCAATGATTGTGGTGGTGTGTTTTTTCATTGGGAGGGATAGAATGAATGTTTGGATCACTTTTAGTTAGGTTAGAAGCTATGTATCTTCAATGCCTATATTTGTTAATTCAAAAAAGCTTTCTTATAGTTTTTCATACTTGCTGTGATCCCTTTCTTTGATTTGCTTCTTCATGGAGTCCCATTAGCCATACATAAAATCTTCATTGCCTATCTTTAATACTTGTCATTGTCATTTCTTTTTTAATTTCTTTTTTAATGTTTCACCTCTTATAACAGGTAGCTCTCAATGATTCCCACCTCTGGATATTCTCGTGTATCCCTGAAATGTAGGCTGGATATAGGGACTTCTAATAAATGGAATACAACAATAACAATTAGATGCCACTTCTGGGATTAGGTTATAAAAGACTATCGTTTCCACCTTCTTTGCCCTTCCTTCACTCTCTCATTTGTTCAGTTGGAGAGGCATACCTAGCAAGGAATTAATGTCTAGCCAATGACCAGAAAGGACGTGAGGCCTGCAAGAGATACAGGAATAAGCCTGAAAACTGACTTTCTCCTATTAAACCTTGAGATGACTACTCAGGATGATGTCTTGATTTCAGCCTCGTGAGAGACCCTGAGCTAGAAACAGCCAGTAAACTGTACACAATTTCTGTCTTGCACATACTGTGAAATAAATGTGGGGTTTTTTTTGTTTCATTTTGGGGTGATCTACTAAGCATCAATAAATAATAGGCATTATTTTTGTCTTATGTGTCTTTACATTTCACTTCTAAAATTATTTTTTCTTTTATTTCTAGTTCTTTTTCCATGTTCAACTATCTCATACCAGAGTTTTTGAAACAATTTATATTGTTCTTTCATGTATTCATCATTTTCTTAATGTCTTTTAGTAACTTTGGAGGTTACAGTTTTAATGTTTTTTAGTCATGACTGTATTTAGTGCTACCTGTAAAAACATTTTGCTCCTCATTCTCTCTCTCTTTTTTTCAATGTTCATATTTGAGAGAGAGAGAGAGAGAGCACACAAGTAGGGGAGGGGCAGAGACAGATGGAGACAGACTCTGAAGCAGGCTCCAGTCTCTGAGCTGTCAGCACAGAGCTCAGTGAGGGGCCTGAAACCATGAACTGTGAGATCATAACCTGAGCTGAAGCTGGACCCTTAACCAACTGAGCAACCCAGGCGCCCCTCTCTTTTTATAATAAACTTATATAGAATTTGACCTTGATATTCACTGAGTGCTCATTTTTATATAAAGTTAGTTTTCATGAACTTTCTGAAAGCATATTCAAGGTAGCTTTCTTAGCACTTGCTGAGGGTCCTATGTACCCACTCACTCTCAGTGTGGGGATAAAAACTTTATTTTCAGTGACAATTCTCAAATTAGCCTACCAACCTTCCCAGTAAACTCCTTCTGGCTATTTTCAGGCTTGTCTTGTTTCCAGGTCTATAATATTCCATATTGCATTCCTCTACTTTCATACCAAATAAACCACATAACTTTGGTGGTTTTCCCTTACCACTTGTATATTGAGGCTTATGGGGATAACTTGTACTGAAATTCGTTGTAAGTATCCATGGCTTTTTTTATTTCTGCTATGTACCTTCTTTTATGTTTTTGTGTGGGATTCTCAGAAATTTTAAAACTCTGTCCTGCCACTACACTCATTGTTCCAAAGTCTGTACAGATTGTTCATGCAAATCCCATCTGCTACCTCTCTTTATGACCAAGAGTATACATTGCAAGAGGATAGGTGAGGTATAAGGTGGAAGGAAGAGAAGTTTGTTACAGTGAGGAAATACAGCTTAAATTTCTATAAAATATAACATCTAACAATTAATAACAATTAGCTGTAAAATGCCTCTTTTCCCAGCCCCTCTGATTAAATTCCCCGTGGCCTTTTGCTCAGTGAACATGCTCTATCTTCCAAATGAGTCTGTTGAGAATAGAATGCTAATTTGTTTAGGCACACAGATTTTAAGAATGTCATGGAAGGGGAAAAAGGGTATATTAACATTTGGTTTAACTGAAGAGAATGGACTATTTAAGTCCCTTACAGAAAAATCCAGGTTCCCACATACTTTCACTATAATAGATGGAATAGCACTAAAAAGCATAATTACCATTTCAGACATAAAAATATAATAAAAAGCAACACTGGAATCCTAGTTTCTCCCCCCTCAATCCCTTTATTCCTTGCCATGAGATCATTTAAAAGAGTTAGCAATGTTATCCAACAAATATTTAGCTGTAATACTGCATTTCCTTAGATATTCTTTTTTTTATGATAATGTGGCAGAGAAATGGATACAGCATTCAATTACCAAAGTCAAAATGCATGATTGAGTGCCCCTCTAGGCAGTTGTCCATGCTCCTGGAAGAGACCTGCTTTCCAACGACTTCCTTCTCTCTCTGTATTTATGAGCCACTGCTCAGAATAGGAAATATATTTGTGCATCCCGTAAGAGCTGGAGGCAATGAGAAGGGGAGAATTTATGGCAATAAAAATGGAATGAACTTGTTTTAAAGCCAGGTCTTCTCTTTTAATTGTACATAAAAAATAAGAGTATGAGCAACACAGTGCTCAAAGTTCACACTATGATCTAGGCTGACTGCATTTTCATCTAAAATGCTCCTAGACAATCACATCTACACTACAAACAACTTTTATTTCCAAAACCAATGGGTTTGAAAGCAAGTTTGGCATATTTTAAATGCATGTCTGTTGTGTGTGTGTTATATGAGTGTGTTTATGTTTGTGCTCACACATACTCAAGCATATAAATCTCTATACTTAAAAAAGGCCAAAGAGAAGAAATAAAAGAGTGAACCCATTTAGAACATATTTGACATTCAGCTGCTGAGGAATTTTCATTGATATCTTTAAAGGAAATAAAAAATATTAAACCTACTTTCCATTTGAGAAAGTATCATTCCACAAATCTTGAGGAAAACTGATGCCCATAAGGATATGGAAGGGCTTTATTTTTATTTTTATTTTTCAGTGAACTCAGGAAGAGGACAAGACAACCATAATACTATGTAATTGAACAACATCTGCTAGAAACAACATATTTAAATCTCTTATTTTTTCTTATGAAATTAAGCAAAAAAAAATAATACTAAGTATTATCTAGTGTCAGCATTAATGATCTTGTCTTCAAGTTACAATCACTGTACATCAAAATTAATAGCAAAAGATTTAAAAACTGGAGGGTTTGCTCATTAACTAAACTGAAGAATAGAAATCCAAAGATAAAATGCAAATAGACATTGCTATATATTGACAACAATTTGAAAATTTGTATTTGGTCTTCAGATAGATAGCATGACTAAAATTTATATTTTTAACACATATTTTGGTTTATAAAGACTTCCATGTCAAACATATACATACACATAAATGCTGCGGTATAATGGTAAGTGTGCAATAAACATTTGTGAAATTATTTAATTTTAGCACATACACTCTTAAAGCGATACTTATTATCTAATCAAATATGTTCTATTCCTTGCAGTGACAAAGTTGTGTGGGGAAACAAATGTCATACATGTTATCCACAATAGCCAAAACACAGAAGCAACCTAAATTTCCATCAATGGATAAATGGATAAGGAAAATATGATATATACACACAACTGACCATTATTCAGCCTTAAAAAAGAAGGAAATCCTGTCATTCGTGACAACATGGATAAACCTAGCAATATTATCTAACAAATCTTTAGCTGTTACACTGCATTTCCTTTTACATCATGTTGAGCGAAAGAAGTCAGACACAGAAAGACAAATGCTACATGATACCACTTACATGAGGAATCTAAAATTGTCAAACTCACGGGAACAGAGAGTAAAATGGTGGTTGTTCAGGATAGGATTAGGGGAAAATGAAATATTAATCAAAGAATACAGAGTTAGAGCTACACAAAATAAATAAGTCCTAGAGATCTACCGTACAGCATAAAGCCTATAGTTAATAACATTGTTAAACTACAATAAATACAATATTGTACTGTATACTTACAAATACTTAAAATTTACCAAGAGGGCAGATCTTATGTTAGTTTTTCTTATCACAAAAAATTATAATAAGTTGAAGAGGGTGGAAGGAAACTTTTGGAAGTGATAGATATGCTTATGGCATAGGCTGTAATCGTGGTTTTAGAGGTACATACTTATCTCCTAACTTTAACTTGGATTCATCACACGTGTACAGTTTTTGAATGTCAACCATACTCAGTAAAGTGGTGGAAAATATTTACCCATGACTAACCAGTTATAAAATACTTGCTATTTACACATGTAACAATAAATTCTATTTCCCATGTTATGTCACGATCTCTGTTGGTAGATCTTTCCTATATTTAACAATACAGTAAAAAAGTAATTCAAATTAATTTCAAAGAAAAATATCAAATATACAAAGATGTAGCATTTTATAAAGTCTCTAAGTGGGATATTGGATGTGATTGTTGAATGTCTTGAATTACTGATTTCATGAAAAATTCAGATCAGGTAAAACACTATCATTTAACAACTGAAGAATGAGAAGCCACGTGGATGATGACACAGCAGGTGATTAAATAGCATAAGGATTTTAATATCAAAAAAGAAAATCCTCGTATATTTTTAATAAATTTTTATAACCATGCTATGACAGTTTAAAAAAGGAACATTTATGTTTTCTTATTTGTATCTCCTTATTTTTCTTTTCCTAAAAACAGCTCACAGCTTCATTTGGAATCTAAATTTTATTAAGTAAAAAATGAGACAGGGTGCTCACCATTCCTATTGAATACAGTACTGGATATCCTAGACAGAGCAATCACAAAAATATAGATAGAAAGATAGATAGGTAAACAGATAGATGGCATAAGAATTAGAAAGAATTAGAAAGATTAGAAAATCATGTGCAGATGGCATGATTTTACATATAGAAAATCCTAAAGACCACCAAAAAATGGTTAGATCCAATAAATCAGTGAATTTGTAGGATACAAAATTAACAAACAAAAATAGTAGTGTTTTTATGCACTAACAATGAATTATCTGAAAAAAAATTAAAATTGTCCCCTTTACAAGAGCAACAAATTGTAATTTAACCAGGGAGGAATAAATTTGTCCAAGGAGGTTAAAGACCTCTAAATTGAAAAGTGCAAACCACTGATGAAAGAAATTGAAGAATACACAAATAAATGTAAATATATCACCTGTATATAGATTGGAAGAATTAATTTGTTAAAATGTCCATACTAACCAATGTTATCTATAAATTCAATGCAATTCCCATCAAAATTCCAATGGTGTTTTTTACAGAAGTCGAAGAAACAATTCTACAACTCATATGGAACCACAAAAGAACTTAAGCAACCAAGGCAATACTGAGAAAGAAAAACAAAGCAGGAGGCATCATATTTCCTGATTTCAAGCTACATTATAAAGCTATAGTAATTAAAATAGTATGATACTGTCATAAAAACAAATTGATAGATAAGAATCAAGAGCCCAGAAATAAACCTAAATATAGATGTTCAACTAATATGTTCTTTAGTAATATTTACTCATTTGTTAAAGATAATGTCTCATTTTTTTCAAATTTATTAAAATATGTTGATGTCTGTTTTAGTGGAATCATCAAAGGAAGTGTTTTCTTACCAACTGTCCTCAGATATTTCCACAGTGCCCATTGGGAGGCCATTTTATCTATTAGGCTTCCATTTCATTAGTGTATAAAAGAAAGGATAATAAATAATATCTAATATCCCTTTTAAGTCTAGATTTTAATTAAATAATCCTGTCAATTATTTCATTATGATCTCCTCCACATGTGTTCTTTCTTAACATTCCCACAGCTGCCCCTTTAATTCATGCTTAGACTACACTACTTCATACCTTATATTTTTCCTGCCTTATTTTAACAGTCATTACAGAAAGATGTTACTGAGCCAATTTAGATGACAATGTCAAGAAATAAGCACACACTAATACAGTTACAAGTAATGCTTCCTACTTTAATTAATGATCATAAAAAAATTTTTGATTGCTGTTGGACAAAGACGTAAGAATTGCTTTAAGCTATAAAAACGCTCAAGCAAGCAATTTATCATAATGGTTGACAACATGAGTTTTGGAGTTAGACAGTCTTCAGATCAAACTCCAATTAAGTGTTAATTAAATGCATATCTTGGGGCAAGTTAAACCTCTCTAAGTCCTATTTTCGTTAACTGAAATAGTACTAATTAATATTACTTGGCTGATGGATTAAATAAGATACTACTTATGAGGTAAACACAGTGACTGCCCATAGCATAGAAATCATTCCATAACTAATGTGAGTCTCATGATAAATCTAAGATTATGGTGTACTTTTCTTCTTTTTTAGTTCACATATAGTATATTTGCAAATGGATTGTTTCTTGCAGATGGGTGCTGAACCAAATTGAGTCCCACTGATTTGAACATTAAAAGACTTCTAAGTTAAAAAAAAAAAAGGCTTCTAAGTTAATCTGAAATACATTATTTGAAAAAATAAAACACTACATACACACACACACACACACACACACACACACACATGAATTAAGTGAAAGCCATTGTATTACAATTTCAGTAATATAAATCAATAATTTATAACCACTTCCCCCAAAATATGTTTTTAAAACATTTTATATGAGTTTAAAATTAACTGTGTTCTAATTCCCTGAAAATGTCTTAGAGTTCTCTGATAGTTTTCTAAGGCTTGAATGAAGGTTTTATCTGACAATTTTCAGGTGGAAAGAAGTTTATCAAGCAGTCAATTTATCCACATGAATAGTATGTATCAGTGTAATCAGGATGTATTCAAAATACGTGTCAATACAGATTCCTGGCAGCCAGTCATTAGCAACAATATGGCAGTTATTAATGCAAACCAACTGAATATCCTTAAATATTACAGATAGATACTTTTTCATCTCTCATTATCATTCATCAATCATATTACTCATCATTTGTATCACAATTCAGCTTTTTTTTTTTTTTTAAGGTTGAAAGTTGTATGTAGCTAACAGGCTCCCTTACATCATACTCTACTTAGAGATAAGACAAACAGATATCCCATTCACTCAAACCTGTAGCATGTTAACACTAGTAAATCATGCAGGGTCCCTTCAGGAAATACCACAGTCACATTTATAAGAAAATTACGAGGGATAGTGCAGAACCATGAAACCAGTAATTGTAAACCTGCTACAACGTCTAAGCCTGGAGAAACGGGACAAGAGATCTTCAGCATCTAGATGGAAAGTCCTATATGGAGGGTCATCTTTAGTGGAGCAGCGACATTTCATGGAAAAAAAAATACAGCTAGCCTGGAGCAACCTCCCAAGAAGGGATCCAGGGGACACAAAATCCTACCTTTCTCCTCTCTTCCTCTGATGCCATATGACTTCTTATTGACCGAACACTGTATGCAGTCAGAAATCAAGGGAGCTCAGTCTCCTCCACTGTGTCCATGAAGTTCAGATCCCTAAAGCAAAATACATAATTGAGATCACTAAAGAATAGATTTGGAGGGACAGAAAACAGGTACCCGATACAACTAGCTTGTCTTTTCCTATCTCATTTTCCTATCAAATAATTTAACTCTGAGACCAAACAAAATTAAAGACGGTTTTAACCTAGGTTTTACTCTGATTTAAACCTTAACAAAAGGACAAATCTCTAAGAATAGAATAAATATGATACCATCTGTCATCTGAATTTTTCCCTTAGAAAGGTTAAATTTCTACTGTTCTTAATATTTAAACATTTACATTATAGGTTAATCCAGCCTTCAGACTGACATAGGAAGAGTGAAAAACTTAGATTCTCCAACCTACTACAGAGATGTGTTTTCCTTAAATCAAAAAGAGTTACTGCACGCTTTGAGTTGGGAAGGCATATTCAGTGCTCACATGAGTAATTGGTTCTGATGCTACCAGTTGAGTGCTCTTATGAATTTTAATAAAATATTATTAATTCCAAATGAGAGTAATCACTTTGCTGACATTTATTATTTAATGTCAGTCACTGACTCCATGCTTTGCCCTGTGGGGAAACAGCTATAAACTGCAGAAATAGTCCACTAGAAAATAAAGTTCCAAGATACAAATAGGGGAGTTAATGGAGCAGTAGAATTTTCTAATAGTCTGTGAACACAGTAACCATCTCCCAAGAACAGTGGTCGCTAAATGTTTTCTAGGAGACCAGGCACAGCTGGGTTCAGACAAAGTTGTTTATCAGGGAGGGAGATGAAAGAAATATACCTGGAATCTCCCAAACAAAAGAATCCAGTCCCTGTGAGGTCCATGGAGTTCAGGAGTGATGTTATTAAGGCATTGTAAGAATGAATTAAAAAAATCTAGAAATTAGTAAAGGCAATGGGGTGTTATAGGACAATTCTGCTTGTGGTGAACAAAAGTGTATTTTATAATGACAACCAGATAATTCTCCACACAATCTAAAAATCTCACAGTAAAATCAAATGAGAAAAGCATCTCTGGATCTCATGACTACCCTTAAATAATTGGTGTAAGGAAGGCCAGGTGATCAGGTTAAAACATCAAAGAACCAGTATTGATGATGTGCTGTCAGAAAGATCATTCTGCACCTGCTACCCCAATAAGCCAATACTATAGTCTTCTTTAGAGCGGTATGCATTTATTTCCTTATTGAATAAACTGTCTAGTTCTAGAAAATCCAAGCCAGGAAGTTTGGGAATCAAGACATGTTGGGGCGCCTGGGTGGCTCAGTCAGTTGAGCACCCAACTTCGGCTCAGGTCATGATCTCACAGTTTGTGAGTTCTAGGCCCACATCCGGCTCGCTGATGCCAGCACAAGTGCCCACTTCAAATCCTCTGTCCTCCTCTCTCTGCCACTCCCCTGCTTGTGCTCTCCCTCCATCTCTTTCCCTCTCTCTCAAAAATAAACAATTTTTTTTAAAAAACTTAAAAAAAAAAAGACATGGACTACATGTCAAATAGTGTATATTTGATTGAATTTCCACTCTCAGAATGAAATGCATTGTATTACCTGTTATGCATCAAACTCTGAACCCTTCTTAGACAGCCTTAGAGATTCATCATTGACCCAGTGACATTACTCCAGATTAGAATTCTTCCAGAAGGGATAGCTTCATTGAAAACCCTCTTGGGCCACGGGTGATCAAATATTCAAGAATTACCCAGGAAAGCCAAAATCCCCCTTGGGCCTTTCCAAGGGCTCAAAGCCTTCATTTTTCTCATGTCTATTCAACTTTGAAAAATGATCAACAGAGTAGAATCTACTAGGGTAAGATATTGACTAATCCTGTCTTCTTCACCTTATGACAAGTACAGAAAAGTAAATGATTCTGTAAAAGAAAAACAGAAATATCTGCTTTCAACAACCTGAACTTTTTGAGAAATTTACATTAGGTGGGGCTTAGGACTGAAATTTTAACTCTTAGAAGGGACTGTGTCTAAACCATTTACATGATCAATTCCTGACAGAAATATTAGGTAATCTGATAACTATGTAAGTATACTCTGTGTCTAAATCCTCACTGCAGCCACAAGGGGAAACAGGAGTCATATCAGAAAGCAGTTGGAGGAGCTTAGACATCCACTTCAATGAAAGCCCAAATGAAAGCTCAAATTTAGTACCAGTTTCAAAGGACAAATAGGAAACTCAGAAATATTGATGTTACACAGAGTGTAGATACAGGGAGTAAACTAAAATCTCTACTTGTTTAAGTAAAAGTGATTTTTTTTTAATTTTTTTTTAACGTTTATTTATTTTTGAGACAGAGAGAGACAGAGCATGAACGGGGGAGGGTCAGAGAGAGAGGGAGACACAGAATCAGAAGCAGGCTCCAGGCTCTGAGCCATCAGCCCAGAGCCCGACACGGGGCTCGAACTCACGGACCGTGAGATCATGACCTGAGCTGAAGTCGGACGCTCAACCGACTGAGCCACCCAGGCGCCCCTAAAAGTGATTTTTTAAAGCATCAACCAAAATGTCCCTAAATTTTCAAGGCCTGCACAACACACAAGAAATAGTAAAAGCTTGCTAAGTCATAATTAACATTTTTAGTGATACACTTATCTAAACTTATGTTTTTAGATTTGTCACCAAGACTTTCATAGAGCAGATAGACAAAAAACCTATCTTTATAGCCAGGTAGAATTCCTTCACTTAAAGGTACTTTAGTGGAGGGAGGGCTGGGTGGCTCAGTCAGTTAAGCATCCGACTTCAGTTCAGGCCATGATCTCATAGCTCCTGAAGCCCCGTGTCAGGTTCTGTGTTGACAGCTCAGAGCTTGGAGATTCCTTTGGACTCTGTGTCTCTGGTTCTCTCTGCCCCTCCCCAACTTGTGCTCTGTCTCTCTCTCTCTCTCAAAAATAAATAAACATTAAAAAATTTTTTTGGTAAAAAAGGTATTATAGTGGATATATAATGCTATTGGTTCTCAATCTTCACTATGCATAATAATCAGCTTAGAAAATTAAAAGAAATGGTATTCTGGGGCTCCTGGGTGGCTCAGTCATTAGAAGTCCAACTTCAGCTCAGCTCATGATCTCGCGGTTCCTGGGTTCAAGCCCGGAGGCGAGCTCTGTGCTGACAGCTTGGAGCCTGGAGCCTGCTTCGGATTTCTGTGTCTTCCTCTCTCTCTGCCCCTCCCCCACTCACACTCTGTCTCTCTCTCAAAAATAAAAACAAATACGTTAAAAAAAATTAAAAAAAAAAAAAAAAGGAGGGGCGCGTGGGTGGCTCAGTCGGTTAAGCGTTCGACTTCGGCTCAGGTCGCGATCTCCTGGTCCGTGAGTTCGAGCCCGGCATCGGGCTCTGTGCTGACTGCTCAGAGCCTGGAGCCTGTTTCAGATTCTGTGTCTCCCTCTCTCTCTGACCCTCCCCCGTTCATGCTCTGTCTCTCTCTGTCTCAAAATAAATAAACGTTAAAAAATTAAAAAAAATAAAAAAATAAAAACAAATAAAATAAGCATCAAAAAAAAAGAAGAAAAGAAATGGTATCCTGGCTCCACTCTTGATGGTTCCGGCTCAATTGCTCTGGAATGGGGCTAGTCACTAGTATTTTTTGTGTTCCCAACATAATTTGGTTGCACAATGAAGGCTGATAACCACTGGTCTAGTTGAACCTGAATCACCCATTTCATAAGGAAGAGAGGGGCTATGGAATTTATGTGATCCACACAAAATCTACTGTTAGGAGAAAGAACACCATATTTGTGTTCAGAGATATGGTCAGATTTGGTCAGAGATATGGATTAGAGTCATGTCTCTCTTGCTGAATAATAATGTGAAATTGTGCAAATCACATCAACTTTCAGTTTTGGGTTACTCATAAGGAAAATGAAGAAAAATGCATGCTTGACTTATTTCACAGGGTTTTTAAGGGATCATCATAAAACTAAGCAACATATACTATGTAAAATTGCTTTGTAAAAGGAAAGTAATACACATTTATTAGGGATAACTGTTACATGTAGTAAAGGCAAGATCAGAAGATTCTGCTATCTTCTGATTCTGTAAATTTTAAACAATTCCTTTTTTTTTTTATCAGAGACATATTACACTACTAGTTATCAGGCATCATACAAATCAGCACATAGTATTAACTAGCTTATCCCCATGCAGTGGTAATTAATTTTCATAATCATGACCCAGATGCTCCATAAGCTCACTATTCAAACTATGGTTGGTCCAAGAACCAGCAGCATTGACCTCACCAGGCAGCTTACTAGAAATGCATACCATGCCTCATCTGCATCTTCTGTTTAACAATGTCTCCAGGTGATCTGAGGCACATTAAAATTTGAAAAGTCCCATTTTATGAGATCTCAAATGTCTTTGGATGATGAAACCAGGTCTGGTGCCATTTGAGCAATTATTTTTCCATTTTAATTCATCAAAAACTAGAAGTGCATTTAATATATGTGCGTAAAGAAGTGTGATTCCATCTGAAACTACGGGATTAAGTAAATGTTCCTTTTCTCTGTTTAAGCTGAAGAAAGCATTACATTAATTTAATCAAACTCTCTTTAGATTTCTCTTCATAATAATCAATTCTTAGCAGCAATTTAGATACATTTGAACTAATCACTATTAGGTCCTGTGGAGGCTTAGGAATTTAGCATTGTCATTTTAAATGAGATTTTGTGAACAGAAGTGATTAGACTCTATAAGATCAAAGTCCCTCATTGACTAATACTTGCCTTTTTCCCATTCTCCAGAGCCACAGACTCATTTTATCCAGTCCAGGTTGAAACTAATTTGTGATTCTAAGGGGTGACCAAAACATGCAGGTTATTATTTGGATTACATTTTTTTTAAGTTTATTTATTTTTGACAGAGGGAGAGGCAGAGAATGAGCAGGGGAGAGGCAGAGAGAGATGGAGACACAGACTCGGAAGCAGGCTCCAGGCTCTGAGTTGTCAGCACAGAGCCTGATGTGGGGCTCGAACTCACAAACTGTGAGATCATGACCTGAGCTGAAGTCAGATGCTTAACCAACTGAGCCACCCAGGCGCCCCTGGATTACATTTTCTTAGGGAAGATGAATTCTTGGTGATTTTAATTCAATCAGAATATCGCAATTTGGGAGGAGTTCATGGAGCAGAATATGGTCTCATTATTCAGACTTAAAAAAAAAGGAAAGAAAATAAGTAAATAGTTTTGTCTCTTTTTTTTTTTCTTCAAAGATGCTATGCTCCAGTTAATTACCTTGTCTTAAGTCATTCCCTAGGCTCTGCACAAATTAGGAGTGTCTGAGTGGAGATTAAATAAGGTGAAATCTTAACAAATGGCAGTTACATCAGTCACTCAGCCATCACACAGATCTTGCATACTAAGTGGCTGGAAATTTTCCTGCAACCCCAGATTTCCCTCCACATCTAATTGGGTGTAAATTGGTGCCTATTTATAGTCAATCTATGAATAGATGTCAGTCCAAAAGTGTCATGGGCTTGAGGTATATTTCAAGAGGCTTATGATGAATTTGTTTCCACTGGAGGTAATGATTTTTGAAAAGTGTGGCCACAACACGTGAACAGGGCAACAAGATGTGGCAGGAAAGATGTTTCCTACAACATCTTTTCCACCTTTTGTGAAATGAGCCAGCAGTAAGGAAATTCAAAGTGATCCACAGGGCTCTGGCAGAGAAAGGCAGGTAGGGGCTCCGGCTTTGTGCAAGTGTCAATTTCACTTAGGAAGGTCTAAGCACAGAGACAGAATCCAAGGCTCAGACATAAGGTAAAAGCCTGCTCTGGAGAATGAATTTCTTGAATGTATTTCATCCCCCACGTCCACCCCAAGGAAGTTACTGATTGTCAGCTATTAAGCATAGGTAGCTAGTAAATATTTCTGGCATAGTTCTCTGGAATGCAACTTGTAGTGAATGAATTAAATAATGCAAAATGTGCAGCCTTACTGCTAGAAATAACATAATCAGCTTTGAGTAGAGCCAGGCCTGTTTTACATTAATTTATGTAAGTCTATATCATGTAATATGTCCTTTTCAATTCAATACTGCATGGAGCTGTATCTTTTTTTTTTTTTTCACTTTCTACAGGAATATTTCATGCTAAGGCAACAAGAAATGCTCACTGGTACATTCACCAACTTTGTCACTTTGATTATGTTTTCAATGAATTTCTCCCTAGCGGTATTTCTCCCTGTGCTTCCTCATCCCTATTCCAGTCAGAAGGACTTATCTCTGCCAGGGACATAGAAGCATGCTGTACAAACACATTCTTTATGGCTAGATGCGTGTTCCTCCTCAGTTTATAGACAAAGAGATGATCTATCAGATGTAGTGCCTGAAGATGACAGAATGGGCATTTACAATTGACAATAAAAAAAGTCTAAAATGCTCAGAAGTTTCCCTGAACATGGAAAAGTCTCTAAAAGTTTTCACTTTTCAGCAAACACTATTATGGAGTACTTGAGAGTTCCTACACACAATTCACTCTAATTAGCTAGGTTTCATAGGGCACGAAAACACAATTATTCTAGCTTCAGGCAGAGTATAACAGAAAGAGAATCAACCAGACAGGTTTCTGTTTCCATTCCTGGCTCTGGCACCTACAAAATATCCTCAGATCCTTTGATATCCTCACTTATAAAATGTCCACCTTGGTGTGGCTACCGCAATGAAAAACTGAAACGATAGAACACATCTAGAATAGTGCCCAGTGCACAATAACTTCTTCAGTAACTGCCATTTTATTTTCTTATTTCTAAAATAGTTCACAGTATTGTCAAGAAGACAGAAGGACATGAACTGTGTGCAAATTAACACAACATAAGGATAGGCTATGGAAATATACTAAAGGATACAATGTGAATGCCCATATGCTGTTTGTGACTGATAATTCTGAGACCCCCATCGAGATTGATTTGAGGTTCTAAGTTGATTTTGAGTTTACTAAGTATCATTGAAAAATAGAGTGTCACAGAAACTCAAGCTATGCGTCCAGATTTTTTCTAGACCTTCTTGTCTGCCAATTCATGAATCTAGCATCCCACACTGAAAAAGCTGTTGCTCCTGGAAAATAAAATTAAATTTTGATCTGGAATTTTTGTTTTCAATGAAGGGTTCATCAATCCCATTTCTAGCCAACATCTTCTGGGACATATGTATATAACAGTACCTCAGTTCCTTAGAAGGAATGTACACTCATAAACACAGCATATGCCAACCCAGCATAGCATGTCTATCTTCTGAAACTTTGATATTCTGCCTGTGTGTATCAATAGAGCTATATCCGTGACCCAAATAAACACTAAAATACTGCTATACACTAGGTAAAGAGCTAGCTACTCCTTTGAGCCTTGACAGTGTCCACCTACCCCACAACCTTCCTGTGGAAACCCTACATATCTCCACAATCCAACAACCAAACACGCTTGTGCTTCCAACGCCCTGCTCTGACGCTGGTGCTAGAGTCTGTTTTCATTGAGCAGTGTCTGTGCGGTACTTGTTATTAAACAGCTGTATCACGTATTCATCTGTGTCTAGGTCTTTGTCCTTATTGCTCTCCAGTAGAGCACAGAATAGCGCCACTAGCTTGTTTCCACAGCTGCTTTGATTTCTGCTGCACCCACACCGTCATCCCACTGATCCTTGGCAAGCATGGTACTGATAGAGCCTGAGAATAAATCTCATCTCTTTTTTTAAATGTTTATTCATTTTTGAGGAAGACAGCATGAGCAGCAGAGGGGGAGAGAGAGATGGGGGGGGGGACAGAAGATCCAAAGCAGGCAAGTAGACTCAGCTGAGAAGATAGAGCTTAATGTGGGGCTCGAACTCATGAACCATGAGATCATGAACTGAGCCAAAGTCAGATGCTCAACCAACTGAGCCACCCAAGCCCCTAAATCTCATCTTTTCAATCTTTAGTTTTATCTCTTAAAACTAAACCCTCCTTTCCGCACGTAGGAAAATTTTGGGAACTTCATCCTACTTTACTGCCATGGCACTGACCTGTCCTTCAAAGCTTTCTAGTCTAGTTTACCTACTCTGACTGCAGTCTACTGTAAGTATCACCGTGTCCATCTCTGTAATGAAGACTGTAAGTACGAGAGGTTATTCCTAGTGCTATGGAAGGAGTCGTGACATTTATACTAAGAAATTCTGGATGCTTCTTAAAGGGCAGGCACAGAGATATAAAAGAGGAATAGTTGGTCTTGGTTGGTTCTGTCAGAATGCCTGTCAGAAGATGTAACCACATCAGGATAGACAATGGTCAATGGTTTTAATGAATTATAGACTGTGGCTCTATAACAGAATAGAAATAACATTAATTCTTATGAACTTTGTATTTCATTCTTTGGAGCTGTGGTGATGAATTTCTATAGAACATTAGGAATATTTGAAAATAATGAAAGACCCAAAACCGAAGGCTCTCCTCCTCCAGCTGGCCCACCCATGACAAGAGCCCCAATTTGTCAAATTCTATCCCAGTTCTCTCTGCCTTCTGCCTTCTGCCATTGGTCTGTGTTAACATCTCTGATTTCTTTTTCATTCACCTAGCTTCTAATATTTCTGTCCTATGTTTCCCAGCCTGCTCCCAGCTTTTGAGAACAGAGATTTGAATTTGCCCTATAACTCTATACAATTTCTGTGACTCTTAAAAGCTACCCTTCCCTCTTCTGCTTTCCACTTATTTCACTGATTTCTGTATAGCTGTAACCCAACAAAATGTAACCTTCCAAAATTGTTTGTATTTATTATAGAATTATTCAACATTAAAAACTGACTATAAAATTATTCAATTTATATAAACTAAGTCTTCCTATTAATAAATAAACCATTTATTTATTCTCCCCAGATATGGAAAAAGACCATAGGACTTTGACACAGTCTCTGAATTGGCCCACTAAACATTGTGTAGGAAGGAGGATCTCTCTTCTTCTCCAGTGCCTAAACAGCCTCTGCAGATCAATTATGGTATGAGGCCTATTATTAGAGCAATATTGAGTCTTCAGTGAGAGACTTCAAGCTATGTAAAAGCAGAAGGACCTCATGTACCCTGCAACAAGAATAAGTAATACTGAACTATGGAAGCACAGAGATCTTAAGCCCTTTCGTGAGGAACTGCTTTCCTCTGATTGGTTCTATTTTCACTCTTGATATGATTTTATATGCAAAGTAACTAATCTTAATTTATTGACTCTAAATATGGTTAGCAAACATGTTAGCACAGTGACTCCTCCCATTTGGCATTGGTTTTCTGAATATACAAATTAGAGACTCTTGATGTGCTGATGCTGATACAGTGCTGTGGCTAGAACTGAGACAGAGTAATTCCAATTAATCACTTAATCCTCCTGGTTCTCCCCATTTGGCTAATGCTCCAGCCTGGCCTACCTCAGGTTCAACAACTAGTATGTCATTAAGTGATGCCAAAGGAATTCACACCCACTAATTAGGGTGGTAGTCAAAAAGTGTTGCAATTTGAGCTGTAATAGCTCCTTCCTGGTTTTGCAGCTTATATGGTAAAACAGAATATCTTTCTGTGGATTTAGGCAAAGAAAGGATAAAATAGGCATCCATTATAAAAATGTTGAATGGATTTTCCTTCTTTCCATCTCTAAACTTCATCTGAATATTAGTTGTCAAATTTATTTTCAAATAAATGTGAAAATGGGTCCCATCCCCATTCTGATGGAGACTTTCTTGAAATCGGAGTCCAGGAATCCAGTCTTAACAAATATCCAGTATAATGTGGATGTAAACTACGCATTGAGACATACTCCACAAGGGACTCGAGGCCAATTCTGAACAGATGCTGCTGACTTCTTCACTGTTCAGCAGATGCAGTTGCATACATTAAATATGCATCAGTTATTTAATCAGAAAGAGAGACCAATGAAATACAATAGAAAATCCAGAAATAAAGCAAAGTGCATATGGCAATTTGGTATTATAAAGGTGGGTTCTCAAAGTAAGTAGAGGAGAGAAAAATTTTTAGGCAATTGTATCAGGGCAAATATTCATTTGAGAAAGAAGATAAATTTGGATTTACACTTCCAACTTTATATCACACAAAAGGTAAATGTAAATGATTAGAAATATAACTGTAAAAATAAAACCATATAAGTATTGAAAAAAGAAAAATCAGTGTATTCCTTTGCAATCTCTAAGTGAGGAAATCTTAACTATGATTTGATTTAGAAGTAATTATAATAAAAAGTAATATATTTGGCTACATATATTTTAAGTTTCCTTGAGGAAATCAAGGAAATAAAGTGGGGGAGGCACTTATGTTCCTATACATAAAAAGCTCCTAGAAATAAAACAAAGAACAAAACCTAATTTTAAGTAAATAAAATATATAGACATTTCACAGAAAAAGAAATGCACAGAGCCATTAGACACAACAAAATGCTTAGAGAGCGAGCCATGTTGCTATCCGGAAGTGTTTCAGGCAGAGGGAAGAGCAAGTACAAAGGTCCTGCAGCAGGAGCATGTTTGGTGTAACTAGGAAGGAGTGTGTTGATTTCATACATTGAAGCACAGTAAGCAAGGGGGAAGAGTAGTTAGAGACTAGGGAATGGATTGTTTGGGATTTTATAGGCTCAGTTTAGGACATGGACTTCATTCTGAAGAAAATGGGAAACCATTGGCTTCAAGCAAGGGATAAGCCTACTATAATAACTTGCATTATATAAGGATAATTCTGCTACAAAGTAGGGGATAGAGTGATGGTAGATTGGCCCATACTCTGTTTATTGTTATGAGCAATACGCTTAAGGTAAAAACATAGAACTGTGACCTGTCTTGTCCCAAACTTTCCAAGAAACACACACATACACACTCAAAAAAACAAACAAACAAAACAAAACCAAAAACCAAAGCAAAAAAAAACACAAAAAAACAAAAAAAACCACATTTCTTAAGTTCCAGAAAGAACCGGGTTATGATGTGGCTCTGATGTACATTAGCTGTTCACCATGACCAAAATACTTATCTTCCCTAAACTTCAACACATCCTCATCTGTTGCATGGGTTAGAAACAAATACTTACTAAGACTGTAGTCAGAATTAAATGAGATAGAGTGCATAGGCACCTAATTTAGATACCTGTCAACCATTTCTTCCGTTGTTTCTCTTTCCTTTCAGGCTAGTCTCTAAGGCTTAACTTTCATATATGAAGTTGCTTGAGGTAAAGTGACAGAATTAGGGATGGGGAACCCAGTGAGGAACTGTCCTCTGCCTATAGGAAGAAGGCCCCATTCTCAGAATTTTGACATTACTCACAATCTAGCCCCAAGCTAAAAAAGATCTTCCATATTTGATGGTATGATTGAGTTTTCTGAGTTCTTCAAAATTCTATTTTTTTCCCTCTCTAGACCCATCAGGAATTCAATACAGAGTTCTTTATGCCTTAAGTTGGCCCAATATGGTCTTATATTTTCCCTCAACTTGACTAAACTTTAAACAGGTTTATTTCTGACATAGGTCCCTGACTTCCCTTTGCTTAGAACATTTATTTTAGAAAACTTGCAATTGTAAATTCTTTCTCTGCCCCTTTGAGATATAAATCTTCTCCCAGACTCTTGTCAGTTTTACAACCCAGTAATGTCTTTCTCCAGAACCTGGGAGCCATCCCCTCGAGTCAAAATCACTAATATAAATAGTGCTTCTATATTCCAGTTTCGGTAGGAAACTATAGACTCTAGTCTATAGACTATAGCCTATAGGAGCAAAACTTTGATAAGCAGCAATTAGAAAAATCAGATGGCCTAATCACACCAACCAACATCCCCACTAAAATCCTTCTATTATTTTCCACTAGCTCACCCAGTGCGTAAAACCTCTCCTGCTTTTTGTGTCAGTAGAGTTGAATTCAATCTTTTCCCCCTGCTGTAATAGTCTTGAATGAAATCTTCCTTGACTGTTTGACCCAGTCCTGTGCATTTTTTCTCTGATAATAGATGCCATCTTGTGAAGACCAGAGCACTCACTGAGACCCATGCTTAAAACTTAAAATCCAAGATTCCAAGGAAAAGAGTCCCCTGTTTTAATGCTACCTATGAAATTCCTATAGCCACACTGAGTAGTTATCCATGCAATGAGAAACTACCTACACAATCCCCCCCCCCCGCAAATAGAAATGTGTTCAGAAAGACATCACAACCTGCCAATAAATCTTTACCTATGACATTATTATTGGTTAGCATTTTTAGTTATTCAACTGTATCATGTGGGAAAATGAATTGCCAACTTTATGCATATGGCCATGCTTCCCCCATCTCCACAGTTGTCCAGTAAATTCAATTTCCTACATTTGCTGTCTTTCTCTGAAGCATCTGTCTGGTAACTTCAGTAGGGAACCAGGTGCACCTGAGAGCCCACTGGTTGTGGGGCTCTAGTTCACTGTATCTCTTTGATACTAAAGCTGAGGAAAAAGATCCCAGATGCTGGAAACATTTATAGACAGAAGACTGTCCCTAGTTTTCATTTGCATCTCTTTGTTCTCATCATCAAAGACACTTGTACAGTAATAGCCATAAAGAAAATCCATCTACTTGCTCATTATATGCTTCTTTCTGGGGTAGCATCATAGCTGACATTTCCCTTGCTAAATCATAAAAACTCTGATTAAGGCGCTGCCCTGAGGAAGGAACCTATCCATCCCCAGGTGAAATGCAAGTCTCCTGCTTCTTAGAGCTTTCTTTAAGTGCCACCTTCACTCTGAGGTAAGCTCTGTGCATATGAGAGCAACAAAGGGCACATGAAATAATGGTCTCTACTTAATCAAGACCAATGGGAGCCTTGATTGCACCCACTTTCCCCCCAAAAAAATGTTGCCTTAGACATGTTTGTCTAGAGTGAAGGCTGAAAAAAAAGGCTGTTTATTAAATCAGATGAGTGTTAACCTCGAATCTAGCATCATACCATTGTGAATTGGTAGAATTAGAATTTTGTGGCTACTTCAAAAGGCAGAGTGAAGGTCAGAAGTTTGGGGGTCAACTTAAGGAAGTGAATTTTAACAGGTGAAATGCATAGGACAAGCTGCCTTGAGAGGTGGTGAAATAGTTACAAAGGGAATTCATGCATGAGAGAATCACTACCATTTCTACAATTTCTGAAATGATTGGATCCTGTATGTCAAATTTTCAACAAGAACAATTTGAAGATATCAATGAACTGCAACAGGAATCTGAAAATTCTTTCGGACTTTTGCAAGGCTTTCCTTTCAGTAAATTTAGAGGAATATTCTAAGCAATGAAATTCTTAGAGATTGTCAATATTTTCCTTTATACAGGTTATATCAAGTTACACTTCTGCTAGTGAATTATGAGAAAGCATATTTCCCTATACTCTAACAGACCCATAGTGTATAATCAAGATTTTTGACGTTTTCCAATCTGAGAAGTAAATGTGAAGACCTGGGTAGTTTGGATTCACATTCCTTACATGATGTATGAAGTCAAACAGGTTTTTATGTGTTTAACAGCCAGTTGTGTTTCCTTTCTGTGAATTCTTTGTTCATTTCCTTTGCTTATTTATTTATTGAATTGTTGGCCTATTTCTTATTGATTTATAGAGCTCACAGCCATTTCCCTTTAATATTAGCAAATGCTTCACAGAGTTCCATGTTTTCTCATGACCTTATTTATGTTTTTTTTATAATATAAATTTCAAAAACTTTTTTAGTGGTATTTATCTATTTTCTCTTTTTCCCTTTCATCTTTGGACATAGTGTCATACTAGGAAAAATATTTTTTAAATTATTCTCCATTTATTGGACCAATATTTTTAGCAGTTTATAACTTGTGTTTAAATCTGGAGTTCATTTAGGTGTGAACTATGAAAGTAATTTTAATATTTTACAGGTGACTGCTTAGATATTCTAACAACATTCATTGAATAGTCTATCAGTTCCTCACCAATGTGAAATGTCACTTTTACCACATACTTAAGTTCTCACATATATTTGGTACTATTTCTAAAATTTGTATGGTATCCCATTGACTGGTCCATGTAGGTAATAGTATACACTTTTAATTATTCTAGTTTTGTAATATGTTTTAGTATCTATTAAGACTATCCCCTATCCCAGTCAATCAAATAATGTCCTAGACATTATTTTTTCATATGAAATTTGTTCAGTAAGAAAATGAATAAAATTTTTAGTAATGTCATACCAAATGTATAGAATGAATAAATTAATATGAATTGTTAGCATGATTATGTGAGTCCTTTCAAGAATAGAGCATTTTATTTCATTCGTTTATATTTGAGGTCCCCAACAGTATACTTCAGTTCTCTTCATGTAGATCTTGCATATTATTTGTTAAGTTTATTCTCTAATGTGTGTTCCTCCATATTTCATTCTTGTTTGTTTTTTCTTTGAAATGGGGTATTTACAATAGTGAACATATTTTTTTTTAAAGGAGAGAGTTGGTTTGTCTCAAATAAAAAATGTGTGATAAGGAATGGCTGGAGTCATTGGAGAAGGACATTGGGGTCAGGTTTAAAAGGAGCCTGAGGGCATTCGGAAGGCTCAGTCATTAAGCATCTGACCTCAGCTCAGGTCATGATTTCACAGTTCATGAGTTCGGGTCCCACATCCGGTGAACTCAAGCCCTACTTTGGGTAAAACACAAACCCTGTTTTGGGTGAGCTCCTCTTCTCTCTCTCTCTCTCTCTCTCTCTCTCTCTCTCTCTCAAATAAATAAATAAGTAAATAAGCAAATAAATAAGTAAATAAATAAATAGGCAGGCCTTGAATACCAGGAAATTTGAATCTTAGTTTTTAAACAATAATTAATATAGTGATTTTAAAAGGTTATCTATTATTTTTGGAAGATGATAGTTCTGGAATCAGTATGAAGAAAGGACTAGAATCAGATCAACTTGTTGATCTGATTTCTCATATTTCTCAGTCCTAGGCATGTAATTTAGGCATGTAATTTAGAAAAATGCTATGCTTTCCCTCATATTCAGGAAGAAAGAAGACAGAAAGCCAGTACTTACTAAAGACCTGTTATGTTCCAGACATTGTGCTGGTACTTACAGAATTTTCCCCCAAAGTAGGCTCAAACTGTACCCCTCCCTCTGGATATTTGGTAGCTATTCGTTTACCATTAACTGCTGGTCTATTAATATAAGCTTAAATAAAACTGCTTTATTCTTTGTAATTTATCAGCACTGTTCCTGTAAATGATCCCTCTTTCCATGACAATTGCTCTCTACCTGCTTGCTATTTATCTTGTTTCCCTAGGTCAAGGTCATATCTGTGTGACCCCATCTTGAATCCATGGCTTTGGCAACTTTAGATTAGACCTCATCCTCACCTACTATGACATTTGGGCCTCTATTTTTCCTTACCAATTCTGGCTCAGCCTTATTTCTGAACCAACATTTTAATGATCTCAATCCAGAATCCCAGTTATCAGCTTTGGCCCCATGAAATTATGTCCTCAGTTCAGCTATTGGACCAACACTTTATATTTGAGAATTGGGAAACTGAAGGTGGACTATGTCTGAAAATCAGTAAAACTAAATTTCACAAGTCAGTATAAAAATGAAGTTACACCTCATGAGTACCTGGCCTGTATTTGTTTGATATCTTCCATCTGCAGAATGGCTGACTCTCAATAACACCCTCAATTGTTTAAGATCATCGTCCTCCTTTAAAATCTTACAATGTTCCCATTGTTAGCACACAATATTTGCAAATCCCTCTGGTAAGGGTGACCAACTTGTTCCAGTTTGCCCAGTACTTTCCCAGTTTAACATGGAAAGTTCCCATTCTGAAAAATTTCTCAGTCCTAGGTAAACTGCTTTGATTGGTCACCCTACCACCAGTGCTCAATTCAGGCTCCTTCTCATGTTTTCTCTTCTCTTCTCTTCTCTTATGTTTATTTTTATTTTTATTTTTGGGAGAGAGAGTGTGAGCAGGGGGGAGGTGCAGACAGAGAGGGGGACAGAGAACCTGAAGTGGGCTTTGCACTGACAGCAGTGAGCCTGATTCAGGTTTGAACTTGGGAACTGTGAGATCATGACCTGAGCCAAAGTCGGATGCTCAATCGACTGAGCCACTCAGGTGCCCCTCATGTTTTTTTCTTTTAGCATTGCTGTGTGCTTTCTTCTGAAATGAAATTTCACATCATCATGGCCTCTACTCATGCAGTTCTCTACTTCCAAGACACTAACCCATTCCTTTTGGCTGCTGTCGGCATCATTGTCACCTCTAATTCTGACACCTCCGGTACTTACTTCTCTCCAATCTACTTGAGCACATTCACCTCTTCCCCACCCCACTTGCCCCTGAATCTCACTGTTCTTCTGATCATTTGCAGGATTCCTCAGTCAGCTGGCTTGAGCAACTAGGTGTTACAAATATTTTAATATTTATGGATACAATACTTCCCTTTCTAGGAAACATACATATTACACAGATGGCTCATTCTGGCTCATTTCAGGTACAAAAACAATGCATTTATACTTACAGCCACTTTTTTCCCTATGACCCTCAGGCTCTAGTGTGGAGTCTGGCTTACTGACCTATATCCTTTCTCTCTCAGGTTGGATGAATCCTCTTCTAAGACTACTGTGTTTGTGTATTCTTTGCACCACTTCCATAGGCCTCATAGATGCTCATATATCCCTGACACCCAAGGATGAATAGGATGGAGTTCATAGATTCATTTCCAGGAGGCTCCAGACCCCTATGCAAATCACTGGATACTTAGATACAGAAACAGAGGTAAGGGTAGATAACAGATCTTCAGTGAACCTTTGCTCTGTAATAAGCTGATGTACCTCCAGACTCAGCAAATATTCACTCAACTGTCAAGTTAAATGTGGCTTCTTTGTTTCTTAATTTTCTCAGTTGGAAATAACTGTTTTCCATGTATGTTTTCACATCACTTGATTCACACCCTTTCTCTACTATAGCCAATACAAGTCACTATTACAGCTTTTGTTGTTGATGATTTTTTTTTACTTTGCCATGTACTTTTGTATCCCAGTTATCCAACACATAACTGATGTCCAAATACCTGCTGTTTGTTTAACTGCCTGAAAACAGTACCTCTGTCCCCTTTGGTAATCTTTGCTCACTCTCACGGTTCACAGCATTGATAACAGACCCTATGATACTCTCTTAATCTATATATCCATGGGTTGGCTCAAGCCAATAGAACAACATGACATACCTGGGGCCCTGCTTTGTTAGTTTGATTCCTGGTTCATTCTAGAACGAAGCAAAGCAAAATCTCCTATGTATAGACACCAGTGTTTACACCACCACAGAAGATCACTGGCTTCTCTATCACTGGAAGCACTCATAGTTGCTTCCGCTTCATTCCCTTTGAATGGGCTCAGTACTTCCTCTAAGGCATCATAACCAGCCAGCCAATGTTAAATTCTGAGACCAAGAAATCATGAGACAGCATCCTTTAGTAACTTAGTTTCCACAAGACACATAAGAAAGGCAATATAAAGGAGAGGGCTTCTGAAAAATGAGAACTGATTTTTATTTCTGGTCTCTACATTCATAAAAACTATTTTTCATGCTAGCAAATAGCTGAGGATTACAGGCAGACCACATGGATTCTAATCCATGTTTATGCACATGGGTGGCTCAGTCAGTTGAGCATCGTACTTCTGCCCAGGTCATGATCTCACAGCTCATGACTTCAAGCTCCACATCTGACTCACCACTGTCATCTCAGAGCCCACTTGGGATCCTCTGTCCCCCTCTCTATCTCTGCACCTTCCCCGTTCATGTTCTCTCTCTCTCCCTCTCTCAAAAATAAATAAACATTAAAAAAAAGAATTATGATTTCCTCTTCAACTAAACTCTCTGTTAAGTTTTAATTACTTAAGTAATCTCTACATCTAATGTGGGGCTCAAACTCAGGATCCTGAAATCAAGAGTCAAATGCTCTTCTGACTGAGCCAGCCAGGAGCCCCTCAACTAAACTTTCAAACACACCACCTCAACATCAGATCTAATGAATTTCCTTAAAGCCTCATATATTCTAGATGCTCTAACAGATATTTGTAATTACATTCAGTCATTTAAAATTGTTAATAATGCTGTGAACAAAGAACTATTATTAGCACTTAAAAATGAGCAGAGATTTAGAGAGGCTAAAATAATTACCCTTCCTATACATCTACCACATTTTGGAATCATTATTGAAACCTAAGGCTAATAATTCTAATTCTCAAAAAAAAAATACTTCTCATTATTTCTATAAAATAAGTATTTTTATATCCCAGCAAGTGTTAAGATGTATAATATGTGGCAAGCAGACTTCTAAAATGGTCCTCAATGATCCCTGTCCCCTGGTAGTGAGATCTTTGTATAATCCCCTTTTCCTGCTTGAGGACCAGATCTTGTGACTTGCTTCTCATGAGTAGAATATGGTAAATGAGATAGGATGTCATTTCTACGATTAGGTTCCAAAATATTGTGATTTTGCTGTTGTTATTTTTCTGTGACTCTTTTGCTTTCTTGCTTTCATTGAAATGCTATATGGAAAAGCCAATGTGGTAAGAAACCAAGAGAGTCCTCCAGCCGACAGCTAAACAGAGTCTGGATATTGGAGATGACGATACTTGGGAGCCTGGCTACTATACTGTTCCATATCTGTTTCCCTTCTTATCTCATCAAATGTCAAAGGCTACCTTCAAAGAAAAAAGTGTGGCAGTAGAACAGATCTGCTGCTTACTGTCTTTGTTTTAAGTAAAACACTTAGCTTTGACATACCCTTGTGTCCTGATGCAAGAAATTAGGGTAAATATCTATACTCTTGATGGATTTTGGTGAAAATTAATGATAAAAATATGTAAATGCTGAAGCAGAGTGCTAGTACTTAATGTGCTCCATGCATAATGGATATTTCCAGTTTTCTAATTCCTATATCCTCCTCTGGACCCATATTTTAAAAAATATCTTCTTTGCTAGGTTTTACCACTTCTTGCCTTTTATTATAGTCATTTATTATCTTACCTAACAAGTTACAAAAACACTTAGAAGTAGGAGTTATATTTATCTTTATAACCCTATTAATTCAGTACCTGGTAGGTGCTTAATAAATAATCATCAATTAAAGGTTCACTACTTACTTGCGCTATTCATCTGGCACTCTTTATTCATGGCCTTGTCCACTAATGAAGGGTCAGCTCCTTAGTAGAAGTGACTGTACCTTGTAACTCTTTGTCTCCATTGTCAGCCTCAGGCCCTGTACAAACTGTTTGCTAACTGAAGTCTATGGAACAAATTGTAATATCCACTGTTTTCTTAACACATTCTCTTATTCTTTCGATTGGATCTTTCCTATCTCCTAGTAGGAAACAGTAGGACAAAGTGGAAGAAGGCAGTAGAACAGAGGTTAGGCTCTAATACTCGGGGGTCAGACAACCTGGTTTGAACCAGATTTATGCAATTACTACTTGTAAACTTTAGAAATTGTTAAATCTAAGTCTCTTTTTATCATTTGTAAAATCAGGAAAAATATCTTTTCCTCATAGGGTAGTTTTGAGAATAAAATGGAATCATTCATATATATAAACACTTAACATAGTTATTACACAAAGCAAAGCACTGTAAATTTCAATTTTTAGTAAATGTCACCTCTTCCAGGAAACCTTCTTAAATTGCCCAGCCTGAATCTCTGCCCACAATACCTATGTATTTTCTTGATTTTTCCATATGGAATATATCTTACTCAACCCTTTTTAATAGTGAACTATGTGGTTCACTTTATCTTCCTTACTTGATTGCAAATTCTTAGGGCACAACATCTGGATAAGATTCAGCAGCAAGCCCTGAGTATAGCACAGGTAAAGGGATATTTTTTGTGTCCTTTCCCCATACCTCTAACTCAATCTGTCCTCCTTGCAGCAATTATATAGATTAAAAGGAGTTGCTAATATTATTGGTTGAAATCTGATATTGGGCCGTCTTTTTTCAGGCAGAACTTTTGATTAAGCCTGTCACTCTGATTACTGTTCTTTTGATAAATAGACGTAGGGTTTCACTTGTAACCAGCATGTCTCTCTCTCTCACTCTTGTTCTTGCTCTTTGAAGCTATGCTTAAGTATGTGTTACTCTTAATAGTTATCCCTTTTCCACTATCTTGGAGATGAAGACATGAGTAAATACCTAAAGTTCATTTTGCAACTCATCTTTAACCAGGGAAACTTGCTTTCAGAATTATTGAGCACCAACTCAATATCCTTCACTCTTCTTTTGTTCCATATATATATTTCTCTCAGTCCAGAATTCTGTTAGGAGGCAATGTAAATGGAGAGCAGGGCCTGACTGTACATTTGTTCCTGGAGGTAATACCACCAACCCCCCATCCCCTGAATATCTAGTGCATAACAGTAGTAATACTAGTAATAACTACAGAGGATAATATGCAGTGAGCTCCTTGAGAGCCCCTCTAAATTTTTCCTATATATTAACTCATGAAATCCTCAGAACAACTCAGTGAACTAAGTGCTGAGGCACAAGTATGTTAACTACATTACCAGTGTCAACTTGCTGCTAAGTAGCAAAGCTGGGATGTAAAGCCAAAAAAACTTGGTGCTAGCAAGAGATAGCTCTTATCCTTTGCAATATACTGCCTCTTGCTGGGTGCCTATAGAGAGTGAGTGCAGAAATGTAACTGCTCCAATCTACCCCATCATTCTTCCTTAATTAGAAAGTCATGACAAGAAGAATATCCAATGGAAAAAAATATATAATCTCTTCAAAACATGATGTTGGGAAAACTGGACGACAACATACAAAAGAATGAAACTGAATCACTTTCTTATGCCATACATGAAAATAAATTCTACATGGATAAAAGACCTAAAAGTGAGACAGGAAACTATCAAAATACTGGAGGAGAACACAGACAGCAACTTCTTTGACATCAGCCATAGCAACTTCTTACTAGATACATCTTCAAAGGCAAGAGAAACAAAAGCAAAAATGAACTATTGGAATTTCATCAACATAAAATGCTTCTGCACGGTGAAGGAAACAATCAACAAAACTAAAAGACACTCTTTAGAACAGGAAAAGATATTTGCAAATGACATATTGGATAAAGGGTTAGTATCCAAAATCTATAAAGAACATATCAAATTCAACACCCAAAAAGCAAATAGTTCAGTGAAGAAATGGGCAGAAGACATGAATAGACACTTTTCCAAGAAAGACATACAAATGGCTAACAGATACATGAAAAGATGTTCAACATCACTCATCATTAGGGAAATACAAATAAAAACTACAATGAGTTATCACCTCACACTTGTCAGAATGGCTAAAAAAATAACTCAGCAAATAAAAGTTGGCAAGGTGGAGAAAGTGGAACCCACTTGCACTGTTGGTGGAAATGCAAAATGGTGCCACCATTCTGAACACAGTATGTAGGCACCTCAAAAAGTTAAAAATAGAACTATCATACAATCCAGCAATTACACCATTAGGTGTCTATCCAAAGGATACAAAAAGTACTGATTTGAAGTGACATATGCACCCTAATGTTTATAGCAACATTATCAACAATAGCCAATTTATGGAAAGAACCCTAATTTCCATCGAATAATGAATAAAGATGTGGTGGATATACATATATATATATGTATATATATATATATATATATATATATATATATATATGCACACACACACACACACACACACACACGTGTGTGTAGTGGAATATTACTTAGCCATAAAAAAGAATGAAATCTTGCAATTTGCAATGAAATGGATGGAGCTAAAGTATATAATGCTAAGTGATATCACTCATATGTGGAACTTAAGAAACAAAACAGGTGAACATGGGGGAATAAAAGAGACAAGCAAACCATAAAACAGACTCTTAACTACAGAGAACAAACTGAGAGTTGCTGGAGAGGAGGTGGGCAGGGGGATGGATTATATGGGGAATGGTATTAATGAGGGCACTTGTGATGAGCACTAGGCATTATATGTAAGTGATGAATCACAAAATTCTTCTAAAACTAATATAACACTATATGTTAACTAACTGGAATTTAAAGAAAAACTTACAAAAAGAGAAAGTTATGACAACCGTCTTGTTAGATAAACCTAAATAAATAAAAATAAAGCAAGTATAAATCCACTTACAGGCAAAAGTAGGGGGGAAGGCATTTGAGGTTATAAAAGAAGTTTTAGGACAAATATCTGATACCAATAGAAACAAAGCAAAATTATGAAAGCCTGGGTGTAGTCTGCAACAATAGCTTCTCTTCTCAAATGGCTTTGAAGTTTTTATATTTTGTATTGGGAAATAAGTAATCGGATCCCATCCACATTTCAACCACCAAGCAGAAATTCAGATTCAATGAAGCTCTACCATCCACTAATAACGATTTATGTTGCTCCTTCATTCCTTTGTTTCCCTGAGGTACTGGATAGGTCTAAATCCAATATGCTTCTATATCAACACTGAGCAGTATGAGGTTAGTATGTTAATTGAAATAAGTTCAACTTTGGTAATTTACCTGCAAAGTTATGGAGCCAAGAAAGGTGGTTAACACTGCCTTTTATGATTTGCAACAAGATTTGTAACCTTGAAAAATAGTCAAAAATAGGTATACTTATGAGGCTACAATGATCCTGACCATTGATCAATGTCCATCCAGTTATAACCTATAAGCAGGAAGAAATGTATAAGCAAATCAATGCATATCATTTAAGTACATATTGGAGCCAAGGTCTGTCCAGCAGCATAGTAACCAGGTAGGGACCTGCCTTTAAGGAGTCTGGGGTCTGCATAGAGAACTAAGACTTAAATAAATAAGACAGTGGTCAACACAAGACAATATCAAAGGTATCAAAGGCAGTGATACACACATACACACACACACATATATGTATTGTACACATATATATATTTATATATATATATATATATATATATATATATATATATATATATACATAATACATATGTGTGTGTGTATACACACACACACACACACACACACACACACACACCAGTTCCTGAACAATCCTGAACAATATCATGGCATATATACATTATCATGCACTTAGAAATAGAAATTTCAAAAAAGTTTGAAAATGTATTTTTCATATTTTTTTTTTACACAATGTAGGTATAAAAGAGTAGTTCAAACACAGAATCCCAGGATATATATTCTGGGGGATGGGGAAATGTTAACAGAAGGAAGATGTAATATCTAAAACAAAAAATAAATAGGGGTGCCTGTGTGGCTCAGTCAGTTAGGCTCAGGTCATGATCTCACAGTTCATGGAATCAAGCCCTGCATCAGGCTCCACACTAAGCATGGAGCCTGCTTGGGATTCTGTCTCTCCCTCACTCTCTGCCCCTCCCCTGCTCACATGGTCTCTCTCACTCTCTCTCTCTCTTTCAAAATAAATAAATAAACATTAAAATTAAAATAAAATAATAACAAACAAAAATAGTAACCTTTGTTTTTCATTTGTGGTACATATGGCTATTGTACTTAGTAAATCATTCATGGGATTATTTGCTTAATATCAGTCTAGCCCTTTTAGAGAATAATTCTATTTTTGTCATTGTTGCTGATTTCCAGAGTCTATTACAGCACCTAAAGCAAAGTAGGTGCTCAGTAAATAACTGTTAAATAAATGAACAAATAAGTGGATGAAAAAGTATTTCATTAAGGACATTAACAAATCCCATTCAAGTTAACATGAAATTGAGAACCATAGCCTGACAACAATCAAATTATACACAAAAGAGCTAGTTTGTTTTTTTAGGGGGAAATGACATGTGTGCACTACATACACAGGTTCTGTGTGCACACGAAGACTAACACTCCATTTCTCCATATGTGACTCTGTGATTTGCCTAACAGGTTAGACAGTGATGTTTTCCTGGACTCCAAAATTCGCTGAGGGAACTTGTTAAATGGTGTGTTGTACAAATGCCAAACACCCCAAATAGTCAGCATTCCCCAGCCATTTCATAAACAAACTTCAAAAGTCAACTGGTTTAATTGAACTGTCAAAGTAGGTCAGACTGAAAGGGTGGAGAGTATATATAAATAGTCCAGTGACTGTCAGTCTGAGGGAGCTAGTCATTAGATTTCAATCTGATCATAATTAATATGTTATTAAAATACTCACAAAATAAATTAGTTTCATTTAAGTCCCAAAGTTGAAGTCATGCAAAAGAAGTGAGGAGGGAGAATATTCAGGCTAAAGCTCTGTACTTTACTAGAATTCCAAATCTAAGCAAAGCATATATATGTGCTACATTATTTTTATGCCTGGAGAAAATGATAGATTTTTTTCACTTAGTAGCAATCCATTTATATTTTAAAGACTTGAAACTTAAAACAAATATCTGCAAATCTAACCATTTTAGGTCAGAGTCTCAATCCAATATTTGTCTCCAACTAAAGACATAAGTGGAGTATTTTGCCCACCTGTACATCATCCACAAGGTTTAGATAGGTCTACAAAATATATGTGTACCTAGCACAGTGCCTAGAACACAACAGAAGAGTAGACACATAACAAATTTTGTTGAAATGTCTCAAATTCTAACTTCCAAGAATAACTCATTCATTGATTTTCTCAACCACTGTCTAATTTTTTCTCTGAATTTTCTTATGGATTTTACTATGGAATTATCCTGTATCATGTAGGAAGCACAATCTTTGTAATTAATTTTAGGAAAATTTTGATTGAATATCCATTGTGCCAAGCACCGTATTTCATTTTAACCTCACAATAATCTTATGAAAGGGGTGTTATTAGTATGTCTATTCTATAGATGAGGAATTTGACACTTTAAGAAATCCGATAAGGTGTTCAAGTTTACTCAGGTAAATAATAAGAGAGCCAAGGTTTAAACAAAATCTTTATGTCTTCAAAACATCAGCTTCCCTTCACACCAGATTTCAAATTAAATGCAGTGAGAGAACTAGCTCTCTCCTCTCAGCATGGTCTTTGTCTGTGTCCTGGGATCATCTAGTTCAGAATGTTTGGGACTAGGGCAGGGGTGGGGAGAGGTCTTGTTAAAAATGCAAGTTCATCAGCTTTGCACAGACCTGCTGAAAAACCATGATCCAGAACTACAGAAGAAAGATGGCCCCTGAAAAAATTAAACACCCATGACATTGGAAGGAAGCTGAAATGAAATTAAATGGAATTTTGAGTAAATATTATTGGTCTTTTCTGAACTGGCTGATGTGATGGGTAACTATGTTATATATCTGTGGCAGCTAAGATTAAGCTTGAAGCAGAATTTCAATCATTTCATATACCACAGTTATTCATAGAAGCTAAGGATAACAGGTTAACAGAGCAAGTTTAGTACCGTTGAAAGGATGGGAAGAATTTTTAAGATAGAAGTAGGTGATCAATTTACTTACTTAACTAGGTAGCCCTGAACACATTATTTAACTCTAAGCTTCAGGTTATTTATGTATAAAATGGTGAAAATAACATCTGTAAAGGAATAATAATACTGTAAGTAAAAATGTGTAACTGAGCATCCAATGTGTAACAGGCACTTAGCTAAAAATACCTTCTTTTTTCTTAAAATAGCTAGCTTCACCTAAGCAGATAGTCCTAAATTCTCTGGTATATTTGTACAGCTCTCTGTTTAATTTTGGCTACACACTAAGCTAGAATGCTATTTCTCTAGCCCAGTAACTATCCTGTAAAGCCATCCCTAGGATAAAAAATGGAAAAAAAATTAACATTGTCTTGTAGGTCCCCAGAATAGCGATGTGTTCATCTTCTCGCAAACGAAATGCCCTTTACAAACACGGTCTAATGCTGAGATCATTCTGCTCCAGATATTCTAAAAATGGCATAAAGACTTTTTCAAGTTAACTATCTTTATTGAGTCAGACACATGACCTTGGAGCTACGACAGCAGGGGTTATCAGAGAGAAATTCAGCAACCTCTTTAGAATCAGTTCTGCTGGGTAGAGTTACTAATAAGGACTGGGTCACAGGTTCAATCCCTGTGTGTACCCATTATATTAGCTTTCTTATAAGACCTCATTGGCAGTATGACTTGGGCCAGTCTTATCCCAAGTACAGCAGTGACCACAGAAGAGATGGAGCAGAGGGCAAGGCATCAGCAGAAACCATCTCTATTCTTTAAAAACTTCCATGCACTAAGTGGATGAGGAGCGTTTCTGTCATATTCCCTTAGGAGAGACACCAACCTTTGTTCTGACTCTCAAAACCTATTCTGAATCTGTTTTCACTGCAAGAGAAACGTGAAGTTAAAGTGTTTTCTTGAATCAATGATTGGGGAGGTAGGGAGAGGAAAGATTTGTGTGCACAATTTGGATAATGAGGACACGTGGATATTGCAGTATTTGTATTTTGAGAGAGATGTGCTTCTGGTGAAAAAAAGAGGGAAGGCAGAAAAAGAGCAGAAAGGCATTCCCATTTATTAAGCACTGTGAGAACGACTTCACATACACTCTTTATTTATCCACCTATTAACTATTTCTAGGTGTCAGGCACTGTGCTCATAAGGACCAAGAAAAAGAGGAACAGGGTAGACAATCTTCCTTGTTTTTATAGAATTTACTCTTTGGTAAGGGAAACAAATGTTGAGTAATTAATTATAATTGTGACATGTTATAAGAACAAGAACAAAGGGCACTAAGAAAGCATATGGCAAGGGATAGCTCCAGTTAAGTTTTCTGAATGTAAAACACAGAAACCATTTCTGACTAAATTTAAACAGAAATGGGTTTACAAAATTAATTTTATAGTTCACAGAATCCAGGAAGGAATATAGAATCCAGGCCTTTAGAGGACAGGCTATAGTGCAGCCCAGAATCTCATTAGCAGGACATGAGTGAGTCCACCTGGAGATCCTACCACCACATGACTCCACTATAACCACAGCCAGTCTCTGTTTCTCCACGTAAGGATATTAGAAGAAAAAAAATATCTGCTTGGTTTATTTATGGTCATCTGCTAACCTTTGATCAAGGTGGCAGGATCTATTAGCAGACGGAGGATGAGGTGGGAGTGAAGTAGATATGTCTTCAGACAAAAATATCATGAAGATCTCACTGAGATTAAAAATTAAAAATAGAAATACCATATGATACAGTGATTGCACTACTGAATATTTACCCAAAGAAAATGAAAACACTAATTTGAAAAGGTATATGCACCCTTAGTGTTACTGTAAACAATTCTGCTATGTTTAGCAGCATTATTTACAATAGCCAAGATATGGAAGCAACCCAAGTGTCCATCAATAGGTGAACAGATAAGGAAGCTGTGGTGTGTGCGTATATGTATACACACACATCCATACACCATGTGGAATGCGATATTACTCAGCCATAAAAAAAGAGTGAGATTTTTGCCATTTGTGACAACATGGAAGGATCTAGAGAGAATTATACTAAGCGAAATAAGTCAGAAAAAGAAAAATACCAGATGCTTTCACTTAGGTGTGGAATCTAAAAAACAGAACACACAGGGGCACCTGGGTGACTCAGTTGGTTAAGTGTCTGATTCTTGATTTTGGCTCAGGTCAGGATCTCATGGTTTGTAAGTTTCAGCCCCATGTTGGGCTCTGCATGGTCAGTGCTTAGGATTCTCTCTGCCCCTCTGCTCCCCCCAAAATAAATAAATAAATAAATAAACATTTATTTTATTAATAAATAATAAGCAGGCTCAGGTCCTGATCTCATGGTTTGTGAGTTCAAGCTCCTCATCAGGCTGTCTGCTTTCAGTACAGACCCTGCCTCGGATCCTCTGTCCCCATCTCTCTGCTCCTCCCCCTCTTGTGTCCTGTCTTTCTCAAAATAGATAAATAAACTTAAAAAAAAAACTTTGAAAAAGAACTAAGAGGATTTACACTATCTGATGTCAGAATTTACTATACATTTATGGCAACTAGGCAATATGATATTGGCATAAGAAGAATCATAGATCAATGGTAGAAAATACAAATTGTACACATAGATCTCATATTTTTAGTCAACTGGTTTCTACAAAGGCACCAAGGTACTTGAATGAGAAATAAAAATCTTTTTAACAAATGGTACTTATTCTAGTACTTATTCTAGTAGATATACTTACAAAAATAAACTTGAACCCTTACCTCATACTATACACCACGCAGTTAAAAGGACCATTGATCTAAATGTAAAATGTAAAAATAGAAAACTTTCAAAAGAAAACATAGGAGACAAACTTTATGACTGTATACAAACATTTCTTAGTATACGAAAAGAAGAAACTATTTATTAAAAAAAAAACTTTCAAATTGGGCTTTGTGAAAATTCAAACTTCTGTTCACTGAAAGACATGGCTAAACTATAAAAGGGAAGCTGTGGACTGGAATAAAATATTCACAAGACGTAAATTTTACAAAGTACTTGTATCCAAAACACATAAAGAACTCTTCTGACTCAGGAAGATGGCAAACAACCCAACAAATGGGCAAAAAATTTTGAATTGGTTCTACACATAAGAAGATATACAATTGGCTGATAGGTCTTTGAAAAGCTGGTCAAAATCATTACATATCAAAGGAACACAAACCAAAACTAGAACTAGATACCACTATCTACACGTTAGAACAGATAAAATTAAAAGGATTGACAATGCCAAGTATTGGTGAGAATGTTGAGAAGCTAAAGCTCCTATATACAGCAGGGAGGAATGTAAACATTACAATCACTTCTGAAAACAGTATGCAGTTTCTTATAAAGTTAAATGTATGATTGATATATATCCCAGCAATTTCACTCCCAGGAATCTAAAAAAGAGAAATTAAAACATATATTCATACAAAAACTTGTACGTGAATGTTCACAGTTTTATTTATACTAATCCAAAACTGGAAACAAGATAAATGTCCATCAACTTATGAAAAAGTTGTGCGCTAGCCACATAATGAATATCAGCAATAAAAAAAACTACTGATAGACACCATATGGATGAACCTCAAAAACATTATACTAAGTAAAACAAGCCCAATATAAAAGAAAATATTCTATATGATTTCATTTAGATACACAATTATAGAGACAAATCTTGTCTATAATGACAGAAAGCAGGCCAGTGGTTATTTGGAGCCAAGATGGCAGATGAACTGTGATGGGGCCCAAATGAACTTTTTGGGGTAACGCTCTATATCTTGATTGCGGTTATTATAACATGTTCACTTAATTTTTTCAAATTCATAGATATACACAACTACAATAGGTGCATTTCATTATATTTAAATTATATTTCAATAAAATTGAATTAAAAATTAAATATAAGGGGCGCCTGGATTGCTCACCTCTTGATTTCAGCTCAGCTCATCATCTCACAGTTCAGTGTGTAAGCTAGAATCCTGCATCAGGCTCTGTGCTGGCAGTGTGGAGCCTGCTTTGGATTATCTGTCTCCCTCTCTCTCTGCCCCTCACCCACTCATGCTCTCACTCAATCTCAAAATAAATAAAAAATAAACAAAAAAAAAAATAAATACAAAGGGATTGGGGAGATGGGCAAAATGGGTGAAGGAGAGTGGGAGATACAGGCTTCCAGTTACACAATGAATAAGTCATGGGGATAAAAGGTACAGCATAGGGAATATGCTCCCTATATGGGGAATACGGAATAGTCATTGGTATTGCATTAGCATTGTATGGTGAATAATGGTAGTGGCTACACTTGTGTTGAGCATAACATATAGAGATGGTGAATAACTATATTGTACACCTGAAACTAATGTGACATTGTATATCAACTTCATTTTAATAACAATATACAGGAAAACATTAGATACAACTGCCTTCACAACATTTCTCATCTCTCCCTATTTTCAGTCCTTTCTTTTTTTTTTTTTTTTTTTTTAAATTTTTTTTTTCAACGTTTTTTATTTATTTTTGGGACAGAGAGAGACAGAGCATGAATGGGGGAGGGGCAGAGAGAGAGGGAGACACAGAATCTGAAACAGGCTCCAGGCTCCGAGCCATCAGCCCAGAGCCCGACGCGGGGCTCCAACTCACAGACCGCGAGATCGTGACCTGGCTGAAGTCGGACGCTTAACCGACTGCACCACCCAGGCGCCCCCAGTCCTTTCTAAATGCTATCACACAGGGCAGGAATGGAGGAAACATATTGTCAAGACATATAAGTGTTGTCAGACTGTCACTGGGATCTTCACCACCTTTTCAATCAACTCACCTCTTCTGTTTGTTCTGTTAGAACTGTGTGACCTTCAGAACCTGCCCATAAACACATAAGCATCTCAACTTTAGTGAGCATTTAATAGTAAAAACTTCGTTTGAATTAACTTGGTCCATACCAGAGAAACATCTAAATGTTATAGATACATCTTATCATCTATAGAAGTGAGAATTATTTCCTGTGTTTCTGATTAAGTGACATGGATCCAGGATGACAGAGGATTGCAACATTACCTAATCTAAGACAGCAGTGATGAAGAAATCTAGAGCAGAGACGATTTAGTTCTGCTGGTTAAGAAAAAGAGTCCAGATAACTTCATAATTTCAATAATTTATCCATCCTTGTGTGTTTCCCACACCCAATTAACACTAATACATTTCAGATAATTTTATCTTCTCATTTCATAAATAGGAGAAGGTTTTATTTTTAAAGTAAAGAAAGGATAAGTGAAAACTGAATGGAGGAAGGAGGATGGACAGGTGACAGAGATAACATGAAATACATTATATAATTAACCTTGTTTGCTTGGTCAACCCCTGAACTTATACATCTTTTGTTTTACAGAATCTGATAATAATGGACAATGAAAAAAGAGAAAGCAAAAGAAGCCAGAAAATCTTGATTAATTTACCAATAAAGGAGGATGAAGTGGAGAAAATAGTAAGAGAGAGCAGAGCATCACAATCCACAATTTAGCTTCAATTTGAATATAGAGGCTGAAAAATAGAAGTTGACATTATGAAAAAATTACAGAACACTTAAGAACCACTTCAGTGTGTGTGAGCAAGATCATGACAGAATTGGGAGAGAAGGTGTTAAAAGTTTTGTTTATACATGAATTAATATACCATTTGATGTGCTTTGAAAGACTCCCATAATATCTGAGTTAAATTTTTGATTATTCTTGGTAATGGACTGGAAAATGATTTCTTGTAGACAGTATCAGGGCTGTAAAGTCCTCTTCAAAAGGCAAAGAAAAGAAAAGGAAGGAAATAAATGGCTTCCCTTAGGTGCCATGTTGGATACTGAAATGCTTTTGGTGAAAAGCACGAGATTCCTTTAAGCCTTTAGATTTCTATCATCTTAGCTTCTTTCCTGAATGACAATCTCAGGGTTACAGGATGCTTGAATCCCTTCTTGGAAATACAGTAATGGTTAAATTCAAGTTGTATCCCCTCCTGTTCTCTTTATTTTGCTATCTTCTCAGGTTTTTAATGGGGAGAGTGGCACTATTTCTTTATTTCACATATTTTGATACCCTGAGGAAGGTACACAAAAAAACATATCTTAACTGTCATAAAGTTGAGAGACAGTAGGGTATATTATGTACATAAATATGTTTTGAGCCATCAAGCTTACACATACAATAGCCTAAGTAAACGTGGTTTTAGGATATGAGTACAGGGTATAACAAATCCACAAGAAGAAAGGATTCAGAAATCAGAAGGTTTTGCAGAGGCTTCATCACATCACCTGTGGGGTAGTTTGGTGGTCCATATTTTAAGATATTTCATACTTGTAAGCACACATAAGAAACAGTCTTCTCTAATTATAGAAGACATTACAGAAGATTATGTAGCATTACTATTAGCAAAAACAAAATGAATTTGAATGAGTGGTGTTAATACAATTCTACTTTTCAACCTGGATTTGGGATTGAGTAGTCTGAAAACTCAGGCTATAGGATTCTAAGTTACCTTAGAATATGTTTTTGCAAGTGGAAATGATATGTAAAAAAGAATAATGCCTCCTAGGTAAAATTTAAATAAATTTCCTCTCTTACACCCCCTTAATCCAGATGGCCTCTTTTTGAAAATTATATAAATGCTTATGTGATATTCTAGATAGCACAAAAATTATTCTCACTGCTTCTAGAGGATTTTCAAATTATCTGTTATCCTCTCTATAAAAATTTAAACTGAAATTTTCTTGAAAAATGACATAAAGAATTTCTTTTCCATTAGATCATAAATGATGCCTTTTTTCACTTACTCATGTAAATGAGAATATCTAAGATTTGAAAAGAAAATGAGAGCTGACCAAATCGGCAAAAGTCATTCACAAAACCATCAGGCCTTCTGCTAGAGATGGATCATAAATCACATCAGGGCCTCCTTTCTTCCAATTTGCACACAATATTAAATAATGGAATATAATTTTATTTCTCACTGTCAAAGAAGCTATCAAGGTCATTTACAGAATTCTATGCTATATCTATCTTTCTAGGCATTCATCATCTTCTGAAAATATTATCCAACATTTAAAACTAAGATTTAGGGTAATTTTTAACCATACCATAAAGGTCTTGGGCCAACTATAACCAAATTTTATTTCCTGGAAATATCCAATATTTATGATAGAAGGAGAAATATCCCAACCACCTATACTCACTTTTACTCATATCATCTCTTCAGAGCTGGCATTTCACCCATTTTTTATAATTGTGCATAATTTTTACTTATTGCATATAGTTCATTTCTTCTTTTGATAAATACTTGTTGAGGATCTATTACATGCCAAGTACTGAGTGTGGCATGGTAGACAAAGTAGCAAATAAAACACAGGAAATTTCTACCTCATATACTTACATCTTAGTTGTTAAGGATTTCCCTTCAAAAATATATTTATTGAATATTCAATACATGTGTGTCAAAGTCCATTGGTGCTGAGGATACAGAGATGAGGCTGAGTGTGCCCAGTGAAGTATATGGACAAATCACAATGTTCCCTTTAGTAAGACTCTAGAGAGATCCTAGTGGAGACACATGGCATTTTAAACCAAAGGCATTCCCTCTTCATGTTCAAAATCACTTTTGACTTGTTGCTGTACCTGGTAGAGACTGAACACCCAGTCTTGGAATACTCTGTGGCTTTGAGATCCAAACAGCTGATGTAAAGGAAACATGGGTTTGGCAGCAGAGGAGGGAAGAATAGACACCAGTTATGACACTATGGCTGAAAGGGAAACGAGGACCACTGTATCTATCCATGTTTTCTCTCCTACTATCTATTTAACTTAAATAAATTTCTTCTGTTTTCCTCTTCCTTTGCCCTCCTGTTTTATGTCAAATGTGTTATCAGTGGTTAACATTACAATTTACTGCATAACTTGCATAACTTCAAGAATATTGAGTAGCTCAACATGTAACTGAAGACCAAATGGAAGCAGTAGGGGCCAAGATGGCAGAACAGCATGGAAGTCTTTTTTGTGTCTCATGTGCATGAAATATAGCCAGATCAATACTAAACCATCCTGCACACCTAGAAACCTGATTTGAGTATTAACACAACAATCTGCACAACCTGAACCACAGAACTCAACAGGTACATGGCGCAGAAACATGAACTGGGGGAGAGAGAAGCCTCAGAGGGGAGGGAGCTGTTTTTGCTTGCAGAGGACAGAGATAGGGCGGGAGGAGTACGGGAAATCACCCTCCCCCCAAAAGCAGCTGGATAGAAAGTGCAAAAGTGGAAACAGCCACAGGGACTGAACAAAAAAGGGAGAAAGGAGAGGGTTTAAATTCCATTAAGACTCTATAAACGGGGAGTGCACAGTCTGAAACTCTGCAGCTTGGTACCTGGAAGTAACCTGTTGGCAAGGGCAAATCCCCAGGAGCAGAGAAGGGTCCGACGGCCACGTGGGGAAAGGCGGTACCCCTGCTGGGAGGACATTTGGTAGAGGCTGTGTGGCCACCTGATAGGCAAAGGTCCCAGCAGATCTTAAGAGTAACCACATTTTCTGGTGCTGAAACAAGGATGTTAAGAATGAAGCCTGGGGCCAGATGTGTGTTTTGATTTTCCATATCCTGAAATGCCGCTGCTACATGATTGTGTGAACTTTTTCTGGGGCGGGCTGGCACCCAGCTGCAGTCTCTGGGCATCGGCAGCAGCACGGTCCCGCGAATATTCCTGGGTGTGTCCGGAAACTGGACATTGTTTGGTGAGACCCTCCCACAGAGGGGCAGAATGGGTCAAAGCCACAGTCCCTCAGAAGTGAGGGGTTGGAAAACATAGCTGCATCTGAGATAAAACTCAGGAGGGAGCTGCCACCTGGCAACCTCATGGCTTGGTCACGGACATTGTAAAAGCAGGGAGTGGATGGAAGCTGAAGACAAAGGACGGTTGTGTGATTGTTGACTGGGGAGAATGGATTTCCAATACTAGAGACTGGGTAACGGGGTGACACCATTTCACCCCTCTCGTGCATGCGCATACACACCTACAAGCACCACAACAATCCACCCCAGTAAGCTAAGCAGCGCCATCTAGTGGAGAAGAGAGCTGTTACACTAAGCCCAGCCCAACTGGGCCAACCTCGCTCTTCAGGAACACCACAAGTCTCTCCACCTGCTTACTTTACAGACTATAAAGTGCTTCATTGTTTGACTTCTAGGGGAAAAAGATGTAATTTCAATTGTAATTCAGTCTATTTGCTGGTCCATCTATTCAATTTTTGTTTCTTTTTCTTTTCTTTTTCTTGAATACAGAAAGAAAAAATTATTTTTATTTTCAATTTTTATTAAAAATATTTTTAATTTTTTTAATACTGTTTTCCTTTTTTTTTTCTTTTTTTTCCTTTTCTTTTCTTTCCCTTTTTTTTCTATAAAGCTCCTTACAACACCCAGGCCAAAATACACCTAGGATCTAGCATCATTTATTTTATTTTTTGTGTATGTTGTTTTAATTTACGAATTTTAATTTTTTTCACCTTATTAATTCCTTTTCTTTTTTCAAAATGACAAAACAAATGAATTCACCCCAAAAGAAAGAGGAGGAAGAAACAACAGCCAGCGACTTAATCTACACAGATACAAGCAAGATGTCTGAACCAGAATTTAGAATCATGATAATATGAATACTAGCTGGGGTTGAAAATAGATTAGAATCCCATTCTGTGGAGATAAAAAAAAATAAAAACTAGTCAGGATTAAATAAAAAATGCCACAACTGAGCTGCAATCTTGAATGGATGCCACGGCGCCAAGGATAGATGAGGCAGGGCAGTGAATCAGTGATATAGAGAACAAATTTATGGAGAATAATGAAGCAGAAAAAAAGAGGGAGACTAAGGCAAAAGAGCATGATTTAAGAATTAGAGAAAATAGTTACTTATTAAAAAGAAACAACATCAGAATCATAGGGGTCCCAGAAAATGAAGAGAGAAAAAGGGAGAGAAGAAGGTTTATGTGAGCAAATCATAGCAGAAAACTTTCCTAACCTGGGGAAACACATAGACATCAAAATCCAAGAAGCACAAAGGACTCCCATTAGATTCAACAAAAAATGCCCATCAACAAGGCATATCATAGTCAAATCCACAAAACACTCAGGCAAGTAAAGAATCATGAAAGCATCAAGTGAAAAAAAAGTCCTTAACCTACAAGGCAAAACAGATCAGGTTTGCAGCAGACCTATCCACAGAAACTTGGGGTCCATAAAGGAATAGCAGGATATATTCAATGTGCTGGATCAAAAAATATGCAGCTAAGAATTCTTTTTTAATTAATTAATTAATTAATTAATTTAGGTAATGGAAACAATATATTTCTCCACTGACATAAAGAATTCTTTATCCAGCAGGGCTGTCATTCAAAACTGAAGGAGATATAAAAAGTTTCTGAGACAAACAAAAATTAAAGGAATTTGTGACCACTAAACCAGCCCTGCAAGAAATTTTAAGGTGGACTCTCTGAGGGGAGAAAAGATGGGAAAAAAAGACCAAAAGCAATAAAGACTAGAAAGGACCAGAGAATGCCACTAGAAAGCCCAACTATAGAGGAAATATAATGGCAATAAATTTATATCTTTCAGAACTCACTCTAAATTTCAATGGACTAAATGCTCCAATCAAAAGACATAAGGTAACAGAATGGATAAGAAAACAAGATGTATCTATATGGTGTTTACAAGAGAACCACTTTAGACCTAAAGACACCTTCAGATTAAACATAAGGGGATGGAAAACCATCTATCATGTTAATGGTCAACAAAAGAAAGCCAGAGTAGTCATACTGATATCAGACAATCTACACTTTAAAATAAAGACTAACAAGAGAGGAAGAAGGGCATCATATCATAATTAAGGGGTCTATCCACCAAGAAGACCTAACAATTGTAAAAATTTATGCTCCAAATGTGAGGGAACCCAAATATATAAATCAATTAATCACAGACATAAAGAAACTCATTGATAATAATACCATAATAGTAGAAGACTTCAACACCACACTCAGCAGTGGACAGATCATCTAAACATAAAATCGACAAGGAAACAATGGCTTTGAATGACACACTGGGCCAGATGGACTTAACAGATATATTCAGAACATTTCATCCTAAAGCAGCAGAATACACATTCTTCTCCATTGCACATGGAACATTCTCCAGAATAGATCACATACTGGAAAACAAATCAGCCCCCAACAAGCACAAAAAGATTGAAATCACACCATGCATATTTTCAGACCACAATGCTATGAAACTCGAAATCAACTACAAGAAAAAGTTTGGAAAGATAACAAATACTTGGAGACTAAAGGACAACCTACTAAAGAATGAATGGGCTAACCAAGAAGTTAAAGAGGAAATTAAAAAGTACATGGAAGCCAATGAAAATGATAACACCACATCCCCAAACCTCTGGGACACAGCAAAGGCAGTCATAAGAGGTAAGTATATAGCAATCCAGGCCTTCCTAAAGAAGGAAGAAAGGTCTCAGATACACAACCTAACCTTACACCTTAAAGAGCTGGAAAAAGAACAGAAAATAAAACCCAAAGCCAGGAGAAGCCAGGAAACAATAAAAATTAGAGCAGAATTCAATGCTATCCAAAAAAATATATATATATATATAGCACAGATAAATGAAACCAGAAGCTGGTTCTTTGAAAGAATTAACAAAATTGATAAACCCATAGCCAGTTTGATCAAAAAGAAAAAGGAAAGGACCCAAATAAATAAAATAAGAACGAAAGAGGAAAGATCACAACCAACACAGCAGAAATACAAACAATAATAAGAGAATATTATGAACAATTATATACCAATAAAATGGGCAATCTGGAAGAAATGGGCAAATTCCTAGAAACATATAAACTACCAAAACTTGAAAGAGTAAGAAATAGAAACTTTGATCAGACACATAACTAGTAAAAAAATGTAATTAGTAATCAAAAATCTCCCAAAAACATAAGAGTTCAGGGCCAGATGGCTTTCCATAGGAATTCTACAAACATTTAAAGAAGAGTTAACGCCTATTCTCTTGAAGCTATTCCAAAAAATAGAAATGGAAGGAAAACTTTCAAACTCTTTCTATGAAACCAACATTACCTTGATTCCAAAACCAAAGACCCAACTGAAAAGAACTATAGACCAATTTCCCTGATGAACATGGATGCTAAAATCCTTGACAAGATATTAGCAATCAGATCCAATAATACATTAAAAAAAATATTCACTACAACCAAGTGGGATTTATACCTGGGATGTAGGGCTGGTTCAATATCTGCAAAACAATAAATGTGATTCATCACAACAATAAAAGAAAGGACAAGAAACACACGATCTTCTCAACAGATGCAGAGAAAGCATTTGACAAAATACAGCACCCTTTCTTGATAAAAACCCTCAAGAAAGTAGGGATAGAAGGACCGTAGCTCAAGATCACAAAAGCCATATATGAAAGACCCACTGCTAATATCATTCTCCATGGGGAAAATCTGAGACCTCTCCTCCTGAGGTCAGGAACAAGACAGGATGTCCACTCTTTCTATTGTTATTCAACATAGTATTGGAAGTCTTAGCCTCAGCATCAGACAACACAAAGAAATAAAAGCATCCAAATAAGCCAGAAGAAGGTCAAACTTTCACTCTTCACAGATGACAACATGATACTCTACATGGAAACCTAAAAGATTGCACCAAAAAAAACCTTATAGAACTGATCCATGAATTCAGCAAAGTGGCAGGATATAAAATCAATGCACAGAAATCAGTTGCATTCCTATACATCAACAATGAGGCAACAGAAAGAGAAATCAAGGAATTGATCCCTTTTACAATTGCATCAAAAACCATGAAATACCTAGGAATAAATCTAACCAAAGAGGTAAAAAGTCTATAGATCTTTCTTAAAACTATAGAAAGCTTATTAAAGAAATTGAAGAAGACATAAAAAAATGGAAAAATATTCCATACTCCTGGCTAGGAAGAACAAATATTGTTAACATGGTAATACTACTCAAAGAAATCTACGTATTCAATGAAAGCTCTATCAAAATAACACAAGCATTCTTCACAGAGCTAGAACAATCCTAAAATTTGTATGGAACCAGAAAAGATGCTAAATAGCCAAAGTAATGTTGAAAAAGAAAACCAAAGCAGGAGGCATCACAATCCAAGACTTCAAGCTATATTACAAAGTTGTAATCATCAAGACAGTATGGTACTGGCATAAAAACAGACACTCAGATCAATGGAACAGAATAGACAACCCAGGAATGGACCAAAAAATGCATGGCCAAATAATCTTGGACTAAGCAGGAAAGAATATCCAGTGGAAAAAAGACAGTCTGTACAGCAGATGGTGCTGGGAAAACTGGACAGTGGCATGCAGAAGAATGAACGCAGACCACTTTCTTACATAATACACAAAAATAAATTCAAAATGGATTAAAGCCCTAAGTGTAAGACAGGAAGCCATCAAAATCCTAGAGGAGAAAGCTGGCAAAAACCTCTTTGACATTCCCTGCAGCAACTTCTCACTCAACACGTCTCCAGAGGTGTGGGAAACAAAAGCAAAAATGTACTATTGGAACCTCATCAAAAGAAGCAGCTTCTGCACAGTGAAGGAAACAATCAGCACAACTAAAAGGCAATCGATGGAATGGGAGAAGATATTCGCAAATGATATATTATATAAAGGGTTAGTATGCAAAATCTATAAAGAACTTACAAAATCAACACCCATAAAACAAATAATACAGTTAAGAAATTGGCAAAAGACGTGAACAGACACTTTTCCAAAGAAGACATCTGGATGGTTAACAGACACATGAAGAGATGCTCAACCTCACTCCTCATCAGGGAAATACAAATCAAAACCACAATGAGATACCACCTCACTCACACCTGTCAAAATGGCTAAAACTAACAACTCAAGAAACAACAGATTTTGGCAAGGATGCAGAGAAAGAGGAACACTTTTGTAATGTCGGTGGAAATGAAAACTGGTGCAGCCACTCTAGAGAAGAGTATGGAGGTTCCTAAAAATATTAAAAATAGAGCTGCCTTATTGCCCAGCAATTGCACTATGGGGTATTTATCCAAGGGATACAAAGATGCTGATTTGAAGGGGCATATGCACCCCAATGTTTATATAGCAGCACTATCAACAATAGCCAAAGTATGAAAAGACCCCCAATGTCCACTGATTGATGAATGGATAAGATGTAGTGTGTACACACACACACACACACACACACACACACACACATATATATATATATATATATATATAACTCAGCAATCAGAAAGAATGAAATCTTGCCCTTAGCAACAACATGGATGGAACTAGAATGTATTATGGCTTGGCATAAAATAAGACAGTATATATGTATTTACTGATCTATTACTACTTCCATTCTTTTTTTTTAATATCCTATGCAGTCTTTCATTCTTTTCTTTTCTTTCTTTCTTTCTTTCTTTCTTTCTTTCTTTCTTTCTTTCTTTCTTTCTATTTATATCCAAGTTAGTTAGCATATAGTGCAGCAATGATTTCAGGAGTAGATTCCTTAATACCCCTTACCGATTTAGCCCATCTCCCCCTCCCACAACCCCTCCAGGAATCCTCTCTTTGTTTTCCATATTTAAGAGTCTCTATGTTTTGTCCCCCTCTGTTTTTATATTATTTTTGCTTCCCTTCCCTTATGTCCATCTGTTTTGTATCTTAAAGTCCTCATATGAATGGTCATATGATATGTAATTTTCTCTAATTTTGCTTAGCATAGTACCCTCTCGTTGCATCCATATAGTTGCAAATGGCACAATTTCATTCTTTTGGATTGCTTAGTAATACTCCATTGTATATGTATACCACATCTTCTTTATCCATTCATCCATTGGTGGACATTTGGGCTCTTTGTATACTTTGGCTATTGTTGAGGGTGATATAGTATCACTGTATCCCTTGGATAAATACCTTGTAGTGCAATTCCTGGGTCATAGGGTAGTTCTATTTTTAATTTTTTGAGGAACCTCCACACTGTTTTCCAGAGTGGCTGCACCAGTTTGCATTCCTACCAGCAGTGCAAAAGAGATCCTTGTTTTCCACATCCTCGCCAACATCTGTTGTTGCCTGAGTTGTTAATATTAGCCATTCTGAACAGGTGTGAGGTGGTATCTCATTGTGGTTTTGATTTGCATTTCCCTGACGATGAGTGATGTTGAGCATTTTTTCATGTGTGGGTTGACCATCTGGATGTCTTCTTTGGAGAAGTGCCTGTTAATGTCTTTTGCCCATTTCTTAACTGTATTATTTGTTTTATGGGTGTTGATTTTGTAAGTTCTTTATAGATTTTGCATACTAACCCTTTATATAATATATCATTTGCGAATATCTTCTCCCATTCCATCGATTGCCTTTTAGTTGTGCTGATTGTTTCCTTCACTGTGCAGAAGCTGCTTCTTTTGATGAGGTTCCAATAGTACATTTTTGCTTTTGTTTCCCACACCTCTGGAGACGTGTTGAGTGAGAAGTTGCTGCAGGGAATGTCAAAGAGGTTTTTGCCAGCTTTCTCCTCTAGGATTTTGATGGCTTCCTGTCTTACACTTAGGGCTTTAATCCATTTTGAATTTATTTTTGTGTATTATGTAAGAAAGTGGTCTGCGTTCATTCTTCTGCATGCCACTGTCCAGTTTTCCCAGCACCATCTGCTGTACAGACTGTCTTTTTTCCACTGGATATTCTTTCCTGCTTAGTCCAAGATTATTTGGCCATGCATTTTTTGGTCCATTCCTGGGTTGTCTATTCTGTTCCATTGATCTGAGTGTCTGTTTTTATGCCAGTACCATACTGTCTTGATGATTACAACTTTGTAATATAGCTTGAAGTCTTGGATTGTGATGCCTCCTGCTTTGGTTTTCTTTTTCAACATTACTTTGGCTATTTAGCATCTTTTCTGGTTCCATACAAATTTTAGGATTGTTCTAGCTCTGTGAAGAATGCTTGTGTTATTTTGATAGAGATTGCATTGAATGTGTAGAATCCTCATTCTTAACCACAGTACTGATCAAATGTTGAGTTGGACTTCATACAGCAGCTTGATTTTCCAAAGGTATCTTGAATATCATTGGCTCCATCAAATCATAGGAGTCATATGAGAGGCGCTTGTACTACAGTCTGGATTGGCAACAACACAGAATTGAAATATACTCTCTATTGAGACACTTGTCATAAATATTACACTCTTCTACTTCTTAAAGGGGATAAATGATTTTTTTTATTTTATTTAATAAAACCTTTATTATGTCAGGCAGGAATATTGGTTGGAATAAGATTTTGAAATTTAAATATTGTCCATGTCTATAATTTGATATTGGGCAAAAAATAAAGGGTGGACTGTAGTAGATAATTTTCTTTAATTTGGGTGCATTAAGTTTTTGAACACTCTCCCTAAATCTAAGGAATTCAGTACCTTATCAGACTACAAGGTTCTTTACAAGAAGCCAGATAAACAAGTTTCCAACAAAAATATACACCCATATCAAATTATTTTGAATAAAAATCTAGTGACTCGTAATAATATGAATGCACTTAATACCACATGACTGTATACTTAAAAACAGTAAATTTATGTTATGTATATTATACCACAATAAAAAATAATTTTAAAAAGCTAGTGATGTGAAACAGCAGGCTTTATGCAGAAATAATTTTGTTGAGGGTGGCACATGTACATCTACATCCTAGAGGGAACAGTTCATAGGTTCTAGAAGTAGCCTGCAGAGTCCAGCATCCATGGAACTAGCTATGCAAATTTCAGGGTCACTCTACAGTAATAGTGTCACCATTGCATCACTTCTGGAACATGATTTTTGACATTATTCCTACTGTAAATCCTCAAAATATAGTTTTCTCATCCTTCTAGGAATCTACTGAACTATACAAATTATTTTAATAAATTTATGTTTTTTGCATAAACAAATTTAAATAGTTTTTGATATTTGTAACAATGATTACTGATTGAAACAATGATCTCAAGTACCACTTATTAGTATTTAGCTTGTGCTAGGCACTGTATTAAATTATTAGACAGTATTTGACTCTCACAAAAATAAAAAAGAGATGCAAATGATTATCCTCATGGAGTTTAAGAAATTTAAATTGAGTGGGATTAAGTAATTTCTCCAAAGCCACATAGCTAGTGAATGGAAAAACTAAGACAAGGACCCAGGTTTGATTGATGCCAATGACTATGTTCTTAACCACTGTCCTATAAAAGTTATTGATTGATTGTCTTACATAAATATATTACAGTAGTACTATACTTTATTTACTTGAGAGAATATAAGATTGTAAATTGATGACTACCAAACCTAAAGTCTGAAGAAATGATTTGTAGATCTGGCTCTTCTTTCTCTATGACATACATGACCTTGAGCCACTGACCCATCTTCCTGGACCTGAGTTCTCTCCTCTGTAAAGTGAGGGATGGGTCAACTAAGATTCTCTACAGCTGTTCCATTCCACAGGTCTAGCTCTCTAATTAAAAACTTCTCTTCTTACCTGCCTAGTTAAGAAGGAAATGTATAAAAAAATGATTATTCACAGAGCTTTGAAGCTGTCCTCACATCCTCCTCATCCCCCTCCTTTCTATGCCTGGATAGAGTCATGTTATGTTAAAAGTCTAAGGAGCATTTTTATGTACAGTGCAGATAATCCAAGGTCAGGCTTCAGAGGCTGTTGTGTAACTGCCAGTTCAAAATCAATAGTACATGTCCTGTGTTCAGAGACATACACACACAAATAAGCACAAATCACTTAGGATGACATTTGGTCCTTTGTTTCATAATGAAAATGCCAAAGGGTTATATTTTTCTCAATGTCATCTTATAAAGGCAATGTATTCCATGGGGCAGGTTTTGGACCCAACTATGAGAAAGGTCATCGTTGGATTTGAGGATTTTCCCTAGGACTCTAGGTGTCATTGTAGAGGCCTTTCTTTACCCATACACCCATTCTTTATTCAATACGACTGCTGTATCAGCTCCAATATTACTGATACTTTCATCACCCACATTAGATTTCAGGATCTACTGCAAGACTATGAACCCAAATTGGAGATTGTGTCATCTATTGTAGTTTTTAAGATGGCTGAGTATCAATAATAATAAAAATAGAAAAATCTATATAATTTCTATAGTATGTATTGGAAAAAGAGGTCAAAAAGCATTATCACCTCTACAAGCATGGCAACCTTATATGATAGGTACTATTATCATCTTTATATTATGTATGGAAAAACTGAGCCTTGGAGTAAAGGTGTGATTTTTTCCAAAGTCACAAGGATAATACTGTAGGTCTACCTCACTTCAAGGCCTTAACATCCTAATTATTCAGATCATAATTCCTGCTGAGAATCAGCCTGTCTAAAAGATACATGAAATAAAATATTGTTTAAAAATTCTAACAGAATAACCAAGCTCATCTTCCATCCATTACTGCATAGTTTCTTTTTATCTGAGAAGGCCATTGTCTCAGACAGAGTTTCACTAGCAGGAGACACATATGAATGTACAAATGTGACTAGGTAGGTGGCAATGAGATAAGACCAAAGAGCATATAAGGACAAAAGTAGTGATTTAATTCCAAGTCCAAACCTAAGGCAGAGGCAAAGGCTGGAATGAGGATTAAAGGCAAGGTCACCTACTAGATCTCCAAATCAAACATGCCAAGAAAAGGAAGAAGTCATAAAATCATCAATTAGCAACAATAACAACAACAATAACAAAGGTATCTAGAAACTGGTATTTATGGAGGATCTTCAGGTGGTACAATATAAGATCACAAGATAGCCTATGGGTTAAGGACTATTTTTGAAGAGATTGAATTATGCATATTTACTGAGATATGATTCTTTATGAAAAGATGAATTGAATCAAAGCTGGTGTAGAAGAAATGAACAGATTGTATACTCAGATGAGAAAATATTTCTGAAGACTCTTGCAATATAAAGAAAAAGGTGCTGATTCTAAATTGGACAGTCCTAGGTTTTGAAATAAACACTAGCATAAAAAAGGGCAAATAATAAGGCTTACAAAATGTAATAGATACTTCTATTAAATTCCATTTTGCAAACAAGCAATTGTATGCTGGGAAATTAAGGCTTGCTGAATAAGCCCAACCAGGTTGGGAGTGGGAGAGCTGAGAAGGTCGCTAGTGGGGTACCACTCACAGACACCAGAGTCTGATTGACACATATTTCTCTCATTGTACAAGTTTATTCATTCTGAATTATTCAACGGCAAATATTTTTTGTGCATATTTGAGTTCTGGAAATATAATGGTGAACAAAATAGTTCCCACCCTCACTAAACTGAGTCAATTTAAAGAAACAAGAAAGTGAACGGTGACAGCTGAATGATAGGTACAGGGTGAAAAGAAACCTAGTCAGAACTAAGAAGTTGGCAATGGCTTTCCAGAAGAATTCATACTTCATATGGCACTAGGGGATTAGTAAGAGTGATTCTAGAGAACAGAAGCAGGGATAAGAGTATTCTAGGATACAGGAACATCTGGAAAGACCCAGAGTCTACTAAAACTATGGTAAATGTACTAAGTGTCAAAACTTTAATATGTTTGGAGTATCATTTACCAAGAGAAAATGGTAAGAGATGAGGATGGCAAGGTTTATGGAAGGCAACACAGGGCTTTGCAAGCTTATATTAAGAAGTTTCAGGGAGCCTGGGTGGCTCAGTTGTTTAAGCATCCAACTTTGGCTCAGGTCATGATCTTGTGGTTTATGAGTTCAAGCCCCACATCGGGCTCTGTGCTGATGGCTCAGAGCCTGGAGCTTGTTTTAGATTCTTTGTCTCTCCCTCCCCCTCCTATCCTTCCTCCCCACTCTCTCCCTTCTTCCTTCTCTTCCTCCCTACCCCCCCCCAACCTCTTCCCTTCCCTGCTAGTGCCCTGTCTCTCTCAAAAATAAATAAACATTAAAAAAATTTAAGTGAAAAAAGAAAGAAGTTTCTACCTCTTCCTGAGACCAGTTGGGAGCCATTGATGGATGGTAAGGAAGGAAATCACATGATCATATTTGCATTTTAGAAATAGAGCCTTGGCTTACCACTATGCCAGGTTAGTTTGAACAGCATATGTTATGTCCCCAAGATAAACTCATGAATGCCTTTAGTGACCCCAGAGTAAGCTAATGAAATTTACCCTCTGAAACTATGAAGTTGAGGCTATTTCCTCAAGGTAAAACCACCAATAGAATCATCTAGATGTTCTCAACATTTTACTACGAAAATATAGTACACAATAACCATGACTTGGGAGTCCCAGTGCTCTATTTAAAAATACAAACCCTCCCCATGTAGTTAATTCTGATTCCAAACTGATCACTAGTTCACACAACTCATTTGTAGAGAGTAAGAGTAGCTTAAAATAGTAAAGGTAAAGACATAATATTAGCTTTCTTGGATCAAAATCTTCAATGGCCTTATGCTTTTAAAACAGAACCACAAATAAAAATGCCTACTACCCATTTTAATAGGTTTCAGAAACTATTATAAATACTCTATGTGCATTATCTCACTTAACTTCATGAAAATTATCCATGGTTGGTACTAGTACCATGTCTACTTTTTTTAGATAATAAAACTCAGATTTAGTGAGATGAAATAGCTTGCCTAAGGATGCACAATTGCCAGGTATTAAAGTTTATCTTCAAACCCAGATCTGTTCTATTGCAAAGCATGTACTTTTCATCACAATTCAACCCTTTTTCCATTTTCATGGAGTGTTAAGAGAATTGTCACAGTGCTAAATATCCTATTGGGAATGGAGGAAACCATTGAATAAATCTGTCAATTGAAATTCAATTATTTTCGCTCAAATGTGATTGTGCTGTAGAACTTAGTAGGACAACCACATTGAAAGCAACAAATACATGCTACCATTAATATATCTGCTTTTGCCACCAAGTAGGCAAGGACCTGGAACCTCAGACTCAGATGAGGATTCTAGAAGTCAGGATTATGTAAGTGAGTATATGTGCACTATGGTGATGGGAGATTATTTAGTCAGCATCTTCAGAATAAGATGTTAGGGAGAAAAAGTCAAAATGGGAAAAATGTCCAATCAAAAGAGAGACTAGACAGAGACATGCAATTTTAGATCAAATTAAAGGGGAAACAATTGATATCAGCAAGGCTGACTAAGCAGTTTTTACAGTTGAGAGTGTGAAGAAAGGCAGAAAGAAAGATTCTACAGACAGTCCCTGACATATAGACCCAGGCCCCTTTCATAGAAAACAATGATTTGGTTTGGATTCACCCTCCACTCATATGCAGGAGATTTACCACTTACCTCTACTCCAAAGAAGACTCTGGTTAGTAGATTATGATCATAGGTATTCAGGACATTTTATGGAGTCCAGAAAGCCCCATAAAATGTAAGAGGCAGTACAGAAGAATGGTTGAGTCTCTAGAAGCAGACTTCTTAAGTTTGATACACAACTTTAGCTCTACATGTATGTTCTCTGGCACCTGGCTTATTCTCTTTATACTTGTTTCATCCTCTATAAATTCAGGATGAGAATATTAATATCTATAAGACTGATCCAAGGAACACATGAAGAAACCCAGTGAAATACCTAGCCCAATTACTTGAACAAAATCAGAATTTCCAAAATGTCATCATCAGTGTCATAATTATACTTGCATTCTACACTCATTAAGGCAGATGCTCTGAGTACAGAATTTTGGTAAATAGGATAGAATTTCAAGAGAAAAAATGAAATGTCTAAAAAGTTGAAGGATTCTGAATAAGGCCAGTGTGATTTAATATATCAAACAAATGATAAAGTGCTAAGATGAAACAGTGTAGGTAGCAGGGCTCTGATCCAGAAACCCCTACAATTCTGTTGAAACATTTAGTTATATTCCAAGGACAGCACAGATATCAATAAATGAGGTTCTTTCCCCAGGAAAGAAAAATGAGTAAATAGGTATGTCAGTGCAATGTAATAGCTATAGCAGATATCAGAACAGGGTTTTTGGAGCAAAGAGAAGAGAAATTTCACTCAGCCTTCTACAAGTTCACACTTTGAAAATAGGGGAGATATGCATAGGTTACATTTTCATAAAAAGAAAAGAGGCATTAGTTTGATCCACATTGTATCAGAAGGTATTTCCTTTCTTATTGAATACAAAATACCGGTGATCTGGTTCACTATTACAATGAAAAACAACAGTTAATTTAGATTATACATGTGCCACTAAATCCAACTTTCTCACCAATACATCCTTGCCAGGAAGAACCCGCTGTTAAAAGTTCAGACCTTTAGAACATCACATCTCATGACAGGTTGCATGGAAACTCAAATCCATTAATGTCAGCTGGGCAGAAATTAGCAGGCAAGCAGAGGTAAGTTGCAACAACATCCTCAGAGGAGAAATTAGAGCTGCTTACTTATTTTCACTGATGTTCATACATGGAAAACTGCTTGTGATAGCTGGAGAATTCCTGGGAGTTCACAAGATGCTGAAGGACAGAGGCACCATCTTCAGACTTCTCCAGACTTCTGTCATTTTGAAAGCACACATGGCCAATTATATTGGAAATATTGGCTGGAAAGTTTATCTCAGGCTAAGATACCATCAAGCAAGGTCCCAGGGCCCAGAGGACTGGCAGGGCCATAACACCAGGTGACATCCGGCTTTTGTATTAATGAAAGCATTTGAATTTTGACCATTTAGCCAAAGTCACTCACTAAAGGTATTAAAAGGCTCAGACAGATCCTAATGTCAGAAGGTAGATAGCCTAATCCCATACAGGAACAAGATTCCAAATTAAAGTTATCTTAACATCACAATTAAGCAAAAATTTCATTCTTACCTACCAACCACCTCCAATAAGCCTTCCATTTCAGCCATTTTAGCCTGAATAGACTATACATGACATGCACTATCTTCCGTCTTTGACTCCTGCTGGTCACCCCTCCTCTCTAGTTGTCAAAATCCTGTTAATCCTTTAAGGTTTAGTTCCAGCGATAGCTAAGGAAAAGGTCAGGATTATTCTACCCCAGAGCAGAGTAATTGCCTTTCTGAAAACTTCTCCATAATCAACTTTATAGGTCTAGAAGGAAATCTGAACCAAATCCCACATAATACATGTAAAAAGGTAGCCATCATAATTTTTTATTCACAAATATGCTGTCAAATGAAATAAGCTATGCCTAGCTTTTTCTATTAAATATATGGTTGCTGATTTCTTTTGTCTTTAGTGAGCACTTATTAGCAGGTAAGAGGTATAAGGATTAGTGTTTAGGGGCACCTGGGTGGCTCAGTGGGTTAAGTGTCCGACTTCGGCTCAGGTCATGATCTCACAGTTTGTGGGTTCAGGCCCCACATCAGGCTCTGTCATGACAGCTCAGAGCCTGGACCCTGCTTTGGATTCTGTGTCTCCCTCTCACTCTGCTCCTCCCCCACTCATGCTCTGTATCTCTTTCTCAAAAATAAATAAACATTAAAATTTTTTTTAAAAGGATTAGCGTTTAAAAAAAGATTTGTGGAAGAAAAACACAAGATAGTGAATAGATCTATGTCACTTTTAATACTCTTCTGGTAATTGTAGAAATGTTAACATTAAAAGATTTCAAGTATGGGACATTTCAGTATAACCTATAGAATACCAATGTTTGTTCTAAACATATTGGGACCCAGTGACCCAGATTCTTTAATAACCTGTGTTCAGCTCTGTCCTTCTATATTTAGTATGCTTCCTCCAGAAGGGGACAGAGCCTTCTGCACCAGGCAAGGAGTGTTGAACTAACTGCATTTTTGCCTGACTGATCAGCTGGCAGGCAGACTTAATGTTTGATCAAGTAACTGGCAAATTCCACTGGAAATATATAAGCCTAGTAGAAATACACACACGCATACATGCGCGTGTGCACACACACACACCCTGAGTTCTTATCTCAAGAGAAAGTCAGTACTTTTGTTGTTGTTGTTAAATCCCAGTTAATTAACATACAGTGTAATAACGGTTTCAGGAGTAGAATTTAGTGATTCATCCTTTACACATAACACCCAGTGTTTATCCCAACAAGTGTCCTCCTTAATGCCCATCACCCATCTAGCCCATACCCCACCCAACACCCCTCCAGCAACCCTCAGTTTGTTCTCTGTCTTTAAGAGTCTCTTATGGTTTGCCGCCCTCTTTTTATCTTATTTTTCCTTCTCTCCCCTATGTTTATCTGTTGTGTTTCTTAAATTCCACATGAGTGAAATCATATATTTGTGTTTCTCTGACTTATTTCACTTAGCATAATACATTCTAGTTCCATCCATCCATGTTGTTGCAAATGGCAAGATTTCATTCTTATTGATTGCTGAGCAATATTCCACTGTATATATTTATATCTTGTTTATCCATTCATCAGTCAATGGATATTCGGGCTCTTTCCAAAATTTGGCTATTGTTGATACTGCGGCTATAAACATTGGGGTGCATGTGCCCTTTCAGATCAGCATATTTGTATCCCTTGGAGAGAAACCTAGTAGTGAAATAGCTGGGTTGTAGAGTAGCTCTGTTTTTAATTTTTTTAGGAACCTCCATATTGTTCTCCAGAGTGGCTGCACCAGTTTGCATTCCTACCAACAGTTCAAAAGAGTTCCTCTTTCTCTGCATGTGCACCATCATCTGTTTTTTCCTGAGTTATTAATTTTAGCCATTCTGACAGGTGTTAGGTGGTACCTCATGGTTTTGATTTGTATTTCCCTGATGAGGAATGATGTTGAGCATCTTTTCATGTATCTGTTAACCTTCTGATGTCTTCTTTGGAGAAGCGACTGTTCATGTCTTTTGCTCATTTCTTCACTGGATCATGTGTTTTGGGGTGTTGAGCTTGGTAAGTTCTTTATAGATCTTGTATACTAATCCTTTATCCAATATGCCATTTGCAAATATCTTTTCCCATCATGAAAAGATATTTGTTTAGTTTTGTTGATTGTTTCCTTTGCTATGCAGAAGTTTTTTATCTAATAGTTCATTTTTGCTTTCATTTCCCTTGCCTCCAGAGACTTGTCTAGTAAGAAGTTGCTGCAGCCAGGTCAAAAAGGTTGTTGCCTGTTTTCTCCAAAAGTCACTACTTTTGAAATAGTGTCCTCTTTAGAAAGACTAAATCAAACAGGATTAGATATTTTTACCTTTTTTAAAGCAAATTTTCTAAAATAGATCTCTGAATGTGGGGAAGGCAAGGAGGAGCATCTGTGGCCACAACAGGAAATTGGTAATATAAAATGTGTTCCATAGGCCAACAGGAGGAGCTTTTATTGTAATCCATAGTGCACCCTGCCTTAGGGCTGAAGGAAATATCTAGGACTTGTTTGAGGCTTGATCTCTGTTTATCTGTTCAGAAGGCCAATTAAGCAAAGAATTCAGAATCTGTGTGTCTCCAACCATTCTCTTGACCAGACTCTCAGCTTGGGACTGAATGAACAGTAGGAAGCCAAGGGTTATACAGATATCAGCTGGTAACCTGGCTGAAACATTGCTTCTCACCAGTCAAATCCCAGCAGCATGGAAGGGCACTGTATCTCAACTTTTAAAACTTGGTTTGAATCAATTAACCTCCAATACTTGAGGACTAGGAAAAAAATAAACATTTTCCAATTCATATGGAAAATTTATTTTCAGCCTCTTAGCTTTCTCTCCTAACCCTCCACCTCTCTGTCTTATTCACTTAACATATACCATATTTTCACCACATTACTTTACTTGGATAATAACCTATTAGAAGTATGAATATATGTATATAAATATATATTATTTTATAGCATATACAATTCTAAATACTCAAAATGGATGAATATATATATACCAACATATACATGTATGTGTGTATACATATGTATATATATGCATATATATAAAATATAGGATGAAAATACAATTATGTATATATCAGACCAATTGCCCATATTCAATTTTACCTTGTAGATGCCTCAAAAAATCATTTGATTTTCATTGTCTTCAATATACCTAGCTTTAATATTAAGAATAATTTCAGATCCATTGTTTTATGATTAAGTGAAATCAAGAAACTTTTCTTATGCTAAGCATCAATTCAGTAAGGTATTATCAAGAAAACCATAAGATGATGAAAATTGAAAATGATAGGATCTTCAACTCTGAAGGCTTTATAATCAATATCACTGAATCCAAGTCCCAAGTCTACCACATTAATTGTGCAAACGATGTCAAATCTCCAAACTTGACCACTGGCTTCCTCATTTGTAAGAGAGAACGATGATAATATTTACCTCACACAGTCATTTTTTAGGTTTAAATTATGTAATGAATATGAAGCTCAAAATAGTGTCAGGCAAGGAATAAGTGCTTAATACATCATCAGCCAGGATCCCATTGGGGAATATGTGGCTTATACAGTTTAATTTGAGAAGTGTTCAATAAAGGAACAATTTGCAAAGATGTTTAGAAGGCTTTGGGAAATCACAAGAGATAGAGCAGGGCTATCACCATTGCAGTATGAGAGGAGATTGTGGAGTTATATGAATAGAGTAAGGAACAGAGAGCTGCCTTGAGAAGAATTAAGAGTTTGACAGGGAGACTCCCTAGCTCAGGGAGATCTTTCCTAAAGCTTGCTCTATTTATCTCTCTCCAAGCTCTTACTCTGTGTTCCATTGACCAACCAACTGGAACTTAAAAGAAGCCCACGGATGTAGTTTAGAACTCAGCTTTTATTTTTTCCCTGTTAAGAGTCAGATAGTAAAGATTTATAAATTATAGAGTCTAGAGGATCCTGGGAAGATGGCGGCATAGGAGGACGCTGGGCTCACTGCGCATCCTGCTGATCACTTAGATTCCACCAACACCTGCCTAAATAACCCAGAAAACCACCAGAAGACTAGCAGAACGGAGTCTCCAGAGTCAAGCGCAGACGAGAGGCCCACAGAAGAGGGTAGGAAGGGCAGTGAGGTGGTGCGTGCTACACGGACTGGTGGGAGGGAGCCAGGGCGGAGGGGCGGCCAAGCAGAGCCCCCGAGTCTGGCTGGCAAAAGCGAAGGGGCCGGACAGAGTGTGTTCTGACAGCAAGCGGGACATGACATCTGGAAGGTTATAAGCTAACAGCTCTTCTCAGAGAACGGGAAGGCTGGAGGACAACAGGAGGGAGAGTTGTTGAGCCCCAGACAACAGAGCTCAGCTTGGCGGGGAACAAAGGCACTCGCCAGCGCCATCTCCCTTGCCCATCCCCCAGACAAAATCCCAAAGGGAACCAGTTCCTGCCAGGGAACTTGCTTGCACCACACAAACACCCAATGCTGTGCTTCTGTGGATCCATCCCTCCAGCAGGTCTGACTCCCTCCCGGTGCCTCAGGGCCCCTCCCGAAGCAGATCTCTGAAGGAAAAGCGAGCTGAGCCTGCCCCTCCCACCCCTGTGCACCTTGCGGATCCACCCCAGCTAATATACCAGATCCCCAGCACCACAAGCCTGGCAATGTGCAAGTAGCTCAGACGGGCCACACCACCCCACAGTGAATCCCGCCCCTAGGAGAGGGGAAGAGAAGGCACACACCAGTCTGACTGTGGCCCCAGCGGTGGGCTGGGGGCAGACATCAGGTCTGACTGTGGCCCTGCACACCAACACAAGTTATTCAAGACAGCACAGGGGAAGTGCCCCGCATTTCCCACCAGGGACCACTCCAGGGACTATCCAAAATGACCAAACGGAAGAATTCCCCTCAAAAACACATCCAGGAAATAACAACAGCTAACAAACTGATCACAAAGATTTAAACAATATAACAGAAAGTGAATTTAGAATAATAGTCATAAAATTAATCACTGGGCTTGAAAACAGTATAAAGGACAGCAAAGAATCTATTCCTAGAGATCAAGGGACTGAGGAACAGCCAGGAGGAGCTAAAAAATGCTATCAATGAACTGCAAAATAAAATGGAGACAACCACGGCTCGGATTAAAGAGGCAGAAGAGAGAATAGGTGAAATAGAAGATAAAATTATGGAAAAAGAAGAAGCTGAGAAAAAGAGAGATAAAAAAATCCAGGAGTATGAGGGGAAAATTAGAAAACTAAGTGATACACTAAAGAGAAATAATCTACGCATAATTGGCATTCCAGAGGAGGAAGAGAGAGGGAAAGGTGCTGAAGGTGTACTTGAAGAAATCATAGCTGAGAACTTCCCTGATCTGGGGAGGGAAAAAGGCATTGAAATCCAAGAGGCACAGAGAACTCCCTTCAGATGTAACATGAATCGATCTTCTGCACAACATATCATAGTGAAACTGGCAAAATACAAGGATAAAGAGAAAATTCTGAAAGCAGCTAGAGATAAACGTGCTCTAACATATATAGGGAGACCTCTAAGACTCGTGACCGATCTCTCTACTGAAACTTGGCAGGCCAGAAAGGAATGGCAGGAGATCTTTAATGTGATGAACAGAAAAAATATGCAGCCAAGAATCCTTTATACAGCAAGTCTGTCATTTAGAATAGAAGGAGAAATAAAGGTCTTCCCAAACAAACAAAAACTGAAGGAATTTGTCACCACTAAATCAGCCCTACAAGAGATCCTAAGGGGGATCCTGTGAGACAAAGTACCAGAGACATCTCTACAAGCATGAAACCTACGGACATCACAATGACTCTAAACCCATATCTTTCTATAATAACACTGAATGTAAATGGACTAAATGCGCCAACCAAAAGACATAGGGTATCAGAATGGATAAAAAAAACAAGACCCATCTATTTGCTATCTACAAGAGACTCATTTTAGACAAGAGGACACCTTCAGATTGAGAATGAGGGGATGGAGAACTATTTATCATGCCACTGGAAGTCGAAAGAAAGCTGGAGTAGCCATACTTATGTCAGACAAACTAGACTTCAATTAAAGGCTGTAACAAGAGATGAAGAAGGGCATTATATAATAATCACAGGGTCTATCCATCAGAAAGAGCTAACAATTATAAATGTCTATGTGCCGAAGACAGGAGCCCCCAAATATATAAAACAATTACTCACAAACATAAGCAACCTTATTGATAAGAATGTGGTAACTGCAGGGGACTTTAACACTCCACTTACAGAAATGGATAGATCATCTAGACACACGGTCAATAAAGAAACAAGGGCCCTGAATGATACATTGGATCAGATGGACTTGGCAGATATATTTAGAACTCTGCATCCCAAAGCAACAGAATATACTTTCTTCTCGAGTGCACATGGAACATTCTCCAAGATAGATCACATACTGGGTCACAAAACAGCCCTTCATAAATATACAAGAATTGAAATCATACCATGCATACTTTCAGACCACAATGCTATGAAGCTTGAAATCAACCACAGGAAAAAGTCTGGAAAACCTCCAAAAGCATGGAGGTTAAAGAACACCCTACTAAAGAATGAGTGGGTCAACCAGCCAATTTGAGAAGAAATTAAAAAATATATGGAAACAAATGAAAATGAAAATACAACAATCCAAATGCTTTGGGATGCAGCGAAGGCAGTCCTGAGAGGAAAATACATTGCAATCCAGGCCTATCTCAAGAAACAAGAAAAAACACAAATACAAATTCTAACAGCACACCTAAAGGAAATAGAAGCAGAACAGCAAAGACAGCCTAAACCCAGCAGAAGAAGAGAAATAATAAAGATCAGAGCAGAAATGAACAATATAGAATCTAAAAAAACTGTAGAGCAGATCAACAAAACCAAGAGTTGGTTTTTTGAAAACATAAACAAAATTGATAAACCTCTAACCAGGCTTCTCAAAAAGAAAAGGGAGATGACCCAAATAGATAAAATCATGAATGAAAATGGAATTGTTACAACCAATCCCTCAGAGATACAAGCAATTATCAGGGAATACTATGAAAAATTATATGCCAACAAACTGGTCAACCTGGAAGGAATGGACAAATTCCTAAATACCCACACACTTCCAAAACTCAATCAGGAGGAAATAGAAAGCTGGAACAGACCCGTAACCAGCAAAGAAATTGAATCAGTCATCAAAAATCTCCTAACAAATAAGAGTCCAGGACCAGATGGCTTCCCAGGGGAGTTCTACCAGATGTTTAAAGCAGAGATAATACCTATCCTTCTAAAGGTATTCCAAGAAATAGAAAGGGAAGGAAAACTTCCAGACTCATTCTATGAAGCCAGTATTACTTTGATTCCTAAACCAGACAGAGACCCAATAAAAAAAGAGAACTACAGGCCAATATCCCTGATGAATATGGATGCAAAAATTCTCAATAAGATACTAGCAAATCGAATTCAACAGCATATAAAAAGAATTATTCACCATGATCAAGTGGGATTCATTCCTGGGATTCAGGGCTGGTTCAACATTCGCAAATCAATCAACGTGATACATCACATTAATAAAAGAAAAGATAAGAACCATATGATCCTGTCAATCGATGCAGAAAAGGCATTTGACAAAATTCAGCAAACGTTTCTTAATAAAAACCCTCGAGAAAGTCGGAATAGAAGGAACATACCTAAACATCATAAAAGCCATTTATGAAAAGCCCACAGCTAACATCATCCTCAACGGGGAAAAACTGAGAGCTTTTTCCCTGAGATCAGGAACATGACAGGGATGTCCACTCTCACTGCTGTTGTTTAACATAGTGTTGGAAGTTCTAGCATCAGCAATCAGACAACAAAAGGAAATCAAAGCCATGAAAATTGGCAAACATGAAGTCAAGCTTTCACTTTTTGCAGATGACATGATCTTATACATGGAAAATCCAATAGACTCCACCAAAAGTCTGCTAGAACTGTTACATGAATTTAGCAAAATTGCAGGATACAAAATCAATGTACAGAAATCAGTTGCATTCTTATACACTAACAATGAAGCAACAGAAAGACAAATAAAGAAACTGATCCCATTCACAATTGCACCAAGAGGCATAAAATACCTAGGAATAAATCTAACCAAAGATATAAAAGATCTGTATGCTGAAAACTATAGAAAGCTTATGAAGGTAATTGAAGAAGATATAAAGAAATGGAAAAACATTCCCTGCTCATGGATTGGAAGAATAAATATTGTCAAAATGTCAATACTACCCAAAGCTATCTACCCATTCAATGCAATCCCAATCAAAATTGCACCAGCATTCTTCTCGAAACTAGAACAAGCAATCCTAAAATTTATATGGAACCACAAAAGGCCCCGAATAACCAAAGTAATTTTGAAGAAGAAGGCCAAAGCAGGAGGCATCACAATCCCAGATATTAGCCTCTACTACAAAGCTGTAATCATCAAGACAGCATGGTATTGGCACAAAAACAGACACATAGACCAATGGAATAGAATAGAAACCCCAGAACTAGACCCACAAACGTATGGCCAACTAATCTTTGAGAAAGCAGGAAAGAACATCCAATGGAAAAAAGTCTCTTTAACAAATGGTGCTGGGAGAACTGGACAGCAACATGCAGAAGGTTGAAACTAGACCACTTTCTCACACCTTTCACAAAAATAAACTCAAAATGGATAAAGGACCTGAATGTGAGACAGGAAACCATCAAAACCCTAGAGGAGAAAGCAGGAAAAGACCTCTCTGACCTCAGCCGTAGCAATCTCTTACTCGACACATCCCCAAAGGCAATGGAATTAAAAGCAAAAATGAACTACTAGGACCTTATGAAGATACTTCTGTACAGCAAAGGAAACAACCAACAAAACTAAAAGGCAACCAACGGAATGGGAAAAGATATTGAATATATGAATTGAACACATAGGCATATTTTCTTTAGCTATATAGTGGCTTTTGCTTAAGCATGCCAATCTTATACAGGTGTATCACAGAAAGCTACAAATAATCAAAGCTATACAATCTCCATGAAAGTAGAGACTACATTTTATTCATGACTGTAAATTCTGGGCCTAGAATGGTGTTTTGGTATATTGGAGGTACTCCATAAATCCTTGATAAATTAGTGAAAGCCAAAATGTATTAGTTGTTCTAAGGAGGATGGGTCACCATTTTACTTAGAAGTATATTATACATATAATAAAGGCACAATTTTTAAATATACAGGATCAATAAATTTTCACAAAGTTAACACTCCATTTACTCATCACTCAGATCAGGAAAAAAAGTCCTTTTCAGATATATTTACTGCAAATATAAATATAAATATAAATTATATAAAAATAAAAATATAAAAAAAATAAACTATCCTATCTGGATTGTCTTTATACTTTTGGAATGGTGTTTTCTGAAGATCAAAAATGTATTCCAAAGTTGTCTGAATTATCAATTTTTCATTTATAGTTTCTTGTTAAATTCTCTTCAATAAATATTTTCTGACCCTAATAACATTAAAATATTCCCTTATGATAACTTCCAGAGACTTCATTGTTTCTAATTTATACATAAATACATTAAAGAAATAAGATTTTGTATGTGGTGTGAAGTAAAGGTCAAGATGCAGGCTTCACTTACGGATATCAAATTGATCCAGAACGATTTACTGAAAATACCATCTTTTACTCATTGCAAAGAAATATCTCATAAGGTTCAAGTGACTGCATATATGTGTTCCTGTTTTAAGATTTCTGTTCTGATCCGTTGGTCTATTTACCTAAGTTACATGTCCTAAGTATTGTACCTTTATAAGAAGTATTGCTATCTCAAATTTGCTTCTTTAAGATTCTCTCGGTGATTTCTTGGCTCTTTGCAAACATACTTTTGCATATGGCCACCTTCTTTCTGTGTCCTCACATGACCTTTTCTCTGTGTTCATGAAGAGGGTGGGCACTCTCGGTCATCTCTTATAAGGACACCAGGTTTATCAGATTAGGGTCCCTCCCTTATGACCTCATTTAACCTTAATTACCTCCTTAAAGACGCTGTCTCCAAATATAGTAACATTGGGGGCCAAAGCTTCAACATATGAATTTGGAGAGAACACAATTTAGTCCATAACACATAGGTAGTAATAGTAAGGATGTTGATTCCCCACAGTGAATTTATTTGGCAGCCTTCATCATTATTATTTTTTTTAAATCTTCACAAGCCCATGAGACTGTCAAAAAGATCCTCTGAACATCTTAGCTTCTTTGTACCAACTTACCACTCAGCACCTCGTCCTCTTGGTTCATGACTCTTAAGAATCAGGGAAGTCTCAAGAAAACACAGGGTAGTGTGTCGGGCTCATTCAATACATCATTTCCTTCCTCTAAGATCCAGAAGCCTTTATAGCTCTCTGATGCCTTAAAACCATTTATTTTAAGTACTCTATCTAGTTTTTTCAGTTGATGATAGGGTTGGTCTCCTATATGGTAGCCCATTATAGCTAGAAGCAGAAATTCGTACAAAGTCTGATCGGGGAGTTCTTGAGAGAATAGAGACTGAGTAGGAGCTTAATAAGAATTATACAGCACAGAGGTAGGAATAAATATTGCTGAAAGGTATAACAATATTAGGAAAGTTTCAGAAGCAAAAATGAGTCTGTGGTGAAAGATGGTGTGTGTTAGAGAAAAGATTTGGCAAGCAATCAATTACCGATTGAGTACCATTTACTGGGCTACATACCAGTAGAACATAAGGACAGAGTGCCTGACTTCTGGAAGCTTCTTTGGTTGGAGGGGAGACAACAGATAATACCAAATAACCTTAATCAAGGTTTAATGGATATATGTCTTATACCATTTATATTTTTAATTCTAAGACAATTCAGAAACAAGAGAAAGCAAGTAAGGCATTTCAGATGGGTTTTGTGTATGTGTGTGTGTTTATTAGTTTTGTTTTTAACCAGGAAAAAAAGAGGAAACAGGGCATATAGGATAAAATAAGGAAAAGAAGCAGAAAGTATGGAATAGGGCACCGGGTCTCAAATTCCATCAAGAATTAGACTCATTCAGAGCCCTTAAAATGCAGATTTCTGGGCTACATCTCCAGGAGTGGGAGCAGATAATTTGCATTTCTAGTAAGTTCCTATGTATGCTCTTGATCTGGAAACCACAGCTGGAGAAACCACTCTTATAAAGGAACTACTCAAATAATAGTAAAGGAATGTGTAAAGAACAGCTAATAGAGAGGTAAAATTGAATAATAATTTGAAAAAATACTTCAAATTGAAATGTTTTTCATTTGACTAAAGCACAGGGGTTAAGTATAGAGTTCTGGCATATAAGATCATAAGCAATTTGGGCCAGGATTATGAAAAAAAAAACCCTCTAATTTACTAAGAAACGTGAAGGCCATGCACATAGCAAGGAGTATAATTACTTTACAAAATCATTTCTCCTGAGCCAGCATCCCATTATCTCCATAACCTTATAAATAGTGCAATTTCCCTATCCAATATTTCTTCTAAAATCCAGCCTGATTAGCTTAAGAGGTGTTAGTAGCACTCCATGATAATTGAACATATTAATAATTGTAAGGAACAAAATCACTATACAGCATTTTTTAATTACTTTCCATATGACTATCATTTTTTTCTTTTTCTTTTTTAATTTTTAAAAATGTTTATTTACTTTTGAGAGAGAGCAAGAGAGACACAGCATGAGCAGGGGAGGAGCAGAGAGAAAAGGAGACACAGAATCCAAAGCAGGCTCCAGGCTCTAAGCTGTCAACACAGAGCCTGACTTGGGGTTGGAACCCACGAACTGGAGGATCGTGACCTGAGCCCAAGTCGGACACTCAACCAACTGAGCTACCCAGGTGCCCCCTGACTATCACCCTCTATCAACTACATGCCTGAGATAGAGTGTAGTTGAAATATCACTTATGATAGAATGAATCTATGTGAAATAAATTTCCTTCAACATCAGGGGAAAAGTTTTAATAAAAATGTCAATTTAGAAAAAAATTAAAGTTAATATTTAGATACAGAAAACATTACATTTACAGGTTTCTGAAAAACCAAAAGGAAATAATTGCTTGTGGTAAAATTAAAATTAAGGTAAATTTCCATATAATCATCATATTGCTTCTATAAACTAAAGGTTAAGTTTCAGTATTAAATAAAATCTAATTATGGAAAAGAAAATTTCAACTTCATATTCCTCAATCTTCACTTGGAAAAGTATATCTAGGTGTCTTCAATAATTATGTAACTATTTTCTTTATGTGAAATGCATGATATTGTTTTAGGAAAGTTGGATATATTTAAAGAAGGGGCAGACACTCTGGCAAGTCTTACTGACTATCATTCCAGCCTAGTTTAACAGCTGATGATGGGTTCATCCACAGTATTTCTGAGAATTCTTGTACAGACAAAAATCATAGTGGAAATTGCCAGAACTCAGTACATTAATACATTAACAATATGAAAAAAGGTAATGAATCTGGAGATAGAATAGCTGAAAACCTGGGGAAATGTCAATCACGATAACATCAATAATAAAATTTATTCTATTCAGTTATAGATGAGACTTGCTGAGCTAAATCTCTCAGCTCTTCATAATTATTCTAAAATGTCCAATAGTTTCCATCACTCTCAACCTGGGGCTGATCTGCTAGCAATGAAGGAAAGGCAAATTGGATTTCTAAGCTTTAAGAACTGGGCCAGCAAATCCCCTATTGGTTCTTGGGTCTTTTAAATAATTGAATGTGTGATCTTATTAAGCAGACATTAAAGCCAGAGGAGGTAAAAGACTCCATGGGACACTGTATACAAAGAATCATTTTGATTTAATCAAAATATAATTCTCTGCTTTTTGTAGTAAAGCATCAATTTGTTTGTGGTTACCTAGAAAGAATCTGAAGAGTTCTGGAATTCATTACCTCCTTCATTATTGAGTAAAGCACAATGTGTCCTCTCAAAAAGTTCCAGTCTTTGGTGATCAAGCAAATGCAGTCTTTTGGATTTCTGGGGGTACTATTCCCTGGGGATCACTGTGGGGCTGCTACAGTTCATCAGGCTGTCTAGAGACACTCCCATTGCCTTCTTGCCCACAGGGGGAATAAAATCAGTCTGCAAGACACAGTTCCTTCTTCCTGTAGCCTACCCAGAAACAATAGAGTTGAACTACATGTTTATTAATTGCAGTATTTGTTGAATGGCTTTATATTTTGCTTTCTTAATATCAAATTTACAAAAATTATAGATTTTCTCTCTGCCACAACAGAAACTTAACCCCTCTATCACACACTAAATTTATCTTACTGGCATGGAGCCTTTGATAAATGCTTTCAGTGTTTTAAAGTTCTTCAATATGCAAAAGTTATGTACTCTTGCTTTCAGTTCAGAATATGGAAAACTATGTCATTAAAAAGCTGTATTTTACAGACTACATGGGCTGTGTCACAACTATTCGATTCTCCCATCATAGCAGCATTTAAACTGAAAACAGAATGGCCAGAGTTTGAGGTCTAGCTCTGCCACTATATGACCCAGGGTAAGATATGTAACAGCTCTGGGTCATAATTTGCTTGTAAAATGGAATAACAAGGTCTCTCTCACAGGCTTGTTGGAAAGCTTGCTCTTGAGTCACTAGTATGTTTCAGGGATAGTACAATACAATTCCACATAGTGTCTCATCCTCATCCTCCCAACAGGGGCTTGTTAATACCAATGCATTCAGAGAGAATAGTATTGGGTCATTCAGCCAGTAAGGCAGAACTAGGATTCTGAACTAAAGTTTCTGAGACTCCAAAGTCCTCTGTTCCTTCTAATCCAGGAGGTCTGGTTCTCACTATACCTCCTGTCACAAATGAAAAAGCATGCAAAAAACGTGACTAGTGCATTTTGTGGCCTGTGGTAGGTACTAAATAAATGTTGCCTTTCTTTCTCTCCCTAGAGAAGCAACCCAAGGCTTGTTAACAACAGCACTGGAAAGATAGCCTGATAAATCTTCCTGAGGAGAGGAGAGAAGGAGGAAGTCACCTATCAGATGATACTGACAGCTCCAAGTGGAAAATTCAGTAGCTCCATGCAACAGCAATTTCTGATAGACACCAAAATTGGACTTGGGACTCAAAGTCTGGCTGTAGCTGTGAAGTTTCCATAAAGAACGTGTGTCTGTTTAATTTTCAATTCCAGTTCCCGCCTCAAGTTTGTAACATTCTCATTACTTTCAATGGTATGTGTTCAGTATGCCTAGGAATTAGCAACATGAAGTTTCTCTCTTAAACTTGCATTGTGTCCCAGCAGCCCAGAGATGAATTAAGGTGCACGGCAAGGCCAGTTCTAGAAAAGGAGATGTCTGCAATCAGGCCCCTTGGTTCTAAATAATTCCACATGATCTCAAAAAACACAGATGCCCACATATTATCCCCTGGTTCTTCTTTCCTTTTTCAAAGGGGACTTTTCTGGGTCTGGCATTCCTATCTAACAAGGGTGGTGTGGGGTCCCAGAGGACTTAACTACAATTACCCAAGCCACATAGCCATTTTTTATTAAGCATGGCGACAAAAATACCGTATCAATCATATTGAGCTGGTCTGTGCTGTGCCAACCAATCAGGCTTGAAAACTCAGTGATGTCATACAACAATGACTTATTTACTTATTTTTCGCTCTTATAAACTCTCACACAATCTGATGATTCTCTGGAGAAGCAGCATTCTAGTGGTGACTCAGTACTCAGTTTCCACCCAAGCAGTTAGATATGTTAGTCCAGAAGTGAGATATTTTCCTAAGACTTATAGCCCATTACCTGGAGCTGGTCATAGGACCTCTTCTCATTGCAAAGGTATGGAGGTGAGGTGGAAGGGAGAACAGATGGAAATTCGTTCAACCATACATGTTTCTTCCAGAGATGTGTCTGCTAACAACCAGTGCAATAGAAATAGATCTTTACCTGGATGCAAAATCATTTAATGCTCTTTCCCATTGTCTTTAATTTCCATTGGAGGATTACAATGTATGATGAACTACTCATTATAAAAAATATTGATTGTCTTAGGTTTGTTTGAATTTTCCCTGGATGTCATCCTTCGCCAAATTAATACCTTAAGGATGGCATGTCTGTGCTATTCTATGAGATAGACCTAAGACCAATAGATGTTACTAGGAGATAGGTTTTGTTCTTACATTAGTGGAGAAAGTCTGCATTGTGTCTACTCTGTGTTTTCATTTACAGTAGAGAGAAAGAAGGGAACTCTGGGGTACAGATTAGACTCTCAGTCTATTCTTCTTTCCTAAAGGGCAAGAAGTTGTGATCTCAATCACCAGGCTCATCAAAGATAGAGCTAAGGGAAGAGAGTTTGCCTTCTACTCTGTTCTGGTATAAAGTTATGTGAATCTCTTATCTGAGCATAATATTAGAGAAAAAAACACTCAAATTCTCTCCTAGATAAGAGAACCAGAAGAGAGTTGAAGAGTCAAGAAGATATCAGGTTCAGAATAGAATAATCTGGACAAACTGCTCTTGTTGGCTAACATCTATAGCTAAGGTGTTTACTTCTTTTAACTGTATAGAGAAGACCATTTAAAGGGGCCAGGAATGCATGAGATGAACACAGTGGAAATTTTGACTAAAAGACCTTTGGCTAAAGAAGAGATGAATAATTGCCCAACTCCTATCAGTGAGTTAAGGACCCTTGAGAAGGCAAGGGTAGCCCACTCAGGGTGGGGGGATTGAGGACCACGCACCTTGTCCTGCTACAGTTTTGGTAGAGGTAAAAGAAACTGATCATCCAGCGTAAGATGTACCTTCACCAGAAGCTCTTCAATCCTCTCCTTGAGAGCGTGGTACAAGCCCCTGTTGAAATGAGTTATAAAACAGAAAGAACAAAGAATGTCTTGTGGGGTAAAGAATGATTCTGGGGAAAACAAAACATCTTTAACTGGCACAGAAAGCACCATGCACTAAAGTAGCTAAGAGGAAGGCAGCAGCAATACTTAAGGTGAGCCATTCTTCCAGAACTAGTTCCATGAGTCTGCATTGGCATCGGTAGTCATGAGGTTAGTGGCATTGCATAAAGTAAGCAAGCTAAGGGGGAGGGGTGCTGCTGGAATTGGAGACACAAGATCCAAATTGAGCCAGGGTTGCATGTCAGTGTTAAAGAGTTGATTTCTCCCATCATCGCTAGGCCTGGGGCATATGGAAAAGGAGGAGCCCAGAGGTGTGGCTGAATGCAATAGAATAAGCTGCCGCAGGAAGTGGTGACATTACTGTTAATGGAAACATTTAAGAGACAGCAGGATGACCACCTGCCCAGGTTATTATAGAAAACTTCCTGTTTTGACTGAGAAATTATGAAGGATGCCCAAAGTTCCTTATAATATTTATCGAATTGTGAAACTCTGTTTTTCATGGGGTTTAGTTATACTAGGTCACGTGTGTCTGTCCTTTTATTATTTAAACCTCTGTAAATCCATGGTCATGGTCATTTCAAGAACCAAGGAGACAATGTATAGGACAATGAAAGAAGAGATGAACACAATGGGCACGCTGTCTAATACTTTCATTTGTAGCTTTCTCCCGATTTCTGTTCCTATCATCAGGTGCAGACATGCTATCAAATAGCTGTTCCCAATCCACAGTGGCAGTGCCTCTTTAATGACAGTCTGAACCTGGGTATTGATTCAGAGCAAAGCTTGAGATTAGTTGGTGAGGCAGAATTTTGTGTTTTTCACTGTAAACAGCAAGAGGCAAAGATGAAGCTGGTGAATCCCAGTGTACCTCTTGACAGAGGAGCCTCTGAGCTGTCTCTGGAAGTCTGCCTCATTCCTGTTCCAAAGGCACCATAATTCCTGTCCCCATCCCAGCCAGGTGGCCCATTTGCTACCAGCTCAGAGTAAAAGGAGCTGGATGTCATAGCTTCCTTGAGGCCTGGGGCCCCTCTGCACAGCAGCTTCCCCCCTGAGCAGTTCCAAAGCTTGGACCTGCTCTGCAGCTTCCATTGGAACAGCCAGTATTTCCCTTCCAGGCCTCCCACAATGAGGGCCAGGCTCATTTGGATGCAGCACAGTCTGCCTCCTGCCAACATGATTTTTCTTCCATTCTTGATCAATAAGTCACAGGCCTATTTGGCCTTTCCCCAGCCACGAGAGAAACACAGCTTGAAGTCAAAAGGAAAGAAGACCAAAATAGACTCCCTCTTTTGCCCTGGATTCCTCTCCCACGTATTCCCAGCCCCACTGCTGTGCCCAGGTTCCTCTCCATTCCTAGGTTAGAATTTACATCAAAGGGAGCAAAGAAAGAAGGAAAGTAAAAAGAAGAAAAATGGGAAGAAGGAATGAAAAGACAGAAAAAAGAGAGAGGAGAGGCAGGAATGGGATAAGAGGAAGTAATTATTTGTTGAATAAATATAGAAAGGAAGATGAAAAAAGTTATCTTTCTATTCTGGAAATAGGTACACACACTCTTATTCTTCCCACTGGCTTGAACCTGAGGTCACAGCCCTTTCCTGATCCCTCCAAAAGACCTCCTGCTCCCCTATAATCTGACCCTATGTCCCCAGCCATGCTCCCACTATCCTCCTTCAGGTTCACAGGCTACCAAACTTGGAGGCAATATTTGACCAGCTGATTTTACTTGACAAAATAATAGCAAGTAGCTATTGATCGCTGTATGTGATCCAGGCTCCATTCCAAGTGCTCAATAAGTATTCTAACCTCCAGTTGTCATTACCTCCCTGTAAATTACTATGAGCTCAGTTTTATGGTGAAGAAACGGAGGTTAAATAAGTTGCCTCAGAGTGTGCAGCAAGTAAGAAAGCATGATTCAACCCTGTGCAATCTGAGGCTGGAACTCCTGCTAATTCCCCTCCTTCAACACTGCTTCCCATGAAGGGAGGAAAAGAAGGACACACGACAAATGGTTAGCTCGGACTCTGAAAGCAGATGACTCCACAAGCTACCATATCCTCCAACAAGAGTAGTAAGACTTCTTCAGAATCAGTGGGGATTTCAGAGATGATATCACTCTTTTCTCCCCCTAGGAGGTGGTCTGGGACAAAACGGAGAAGTCTGGCTATATCACAGAACTTCAGAGCTGGAAGAAAGTGTATCCAAACATTATTTTATAATTGGAATCCCCAAGGCTTTCAAATCTGAGTAGACTCATACATTATTTTGCTGAGTTTAATTAAGACCAAAGCTGCTAGATCAAAGAACCTTAGAACTAGAAGACATCTGCTAACATACCTAGTCTAAGCCACTCATTTCTACCTGCCATTCTTTTACAGATATGAAGCTTAAGTAACTGCTGTATCTTCAAATCACAGCATCTACTTTTCCACAAAATGTGAAGGCAGCTGTTGTGGTCAATTCCAGAAGTATATTAGGGTTCTCTACAGAATAGATGGCATCTAGAATGAGCAGGCCAAGTAAAGGACACAGTATATAGTGCATGGATATAGAAGGCACTCAAGAGATGTTGTGTAACTGAATAGATGTATGACTGAATGAATAAAAATATAAAAGTAGAGTCAGAAATAAATGAAGTCTTTCCATGCAGTTCTAAATATGCCATATTATAATATTCCACAATCACCAAAAAAAAAAAAAAACTTCTGGAAGAAAAATTCAAGCATCTTCATTATTAAGAATATCTTTTCTTGTGCTTGGGTGGCTCAAGTTGGTTGGGTGTCGGACTCGTGGTTTTGGGTCAGGTCATGATCTCATTCATGGTTCATGGGTTTGAGCCCCATGTCAGGCTCCGTGCTGACAGTTCAGAGCCTGCTTGGGATTCTCTCTTACTCTGCCCCTCCCATGCTCCATAACTCCCAAAATGAATAAATAAATTTAAAAGAAAAAGAAAAGAAAATCTTTTGACTGATAAGGTGAGTGGGACACTTTGACACTGGATAAAAGTATGATAGGCTCCAAATTGCTATTAGATGTACAGCTTCATCAACTTTCACTGGTCTGGCATATTGAAACAGGAGACAAGCTTCAGTTATCCCAATGACCTTGCAACAAGGTTCCAGGTTCTCGTGGCTTAGGCTGCCATCTTGAACAGAACTTCATCAAAGGTGTCCTCAGTGTTTGCAGATTGCTCTGCTTACTTCACATCCATCCCAAATCACCTGGTATTGTTAGCTATCATTTTAAGTATGTCCCCCCAAATTTAGTACTAGTTCACAGTATAATTTAGTGGTTAGTTAGAAGTTTAGGCTTTAGTGTTGTCTAGGTCAGACAGTTCTTGTTCACATTGTGTCTCAATCACTTAGTAATTCTAAGATCATCCATGCATTACTGAATTTCTCTAAACTCCATTCAGAATTCATCTATAAAATGGACCACGGTAATAATAGTTATCTATACTCCAGACCTGCCCTTATCAATTCCTCTCCTGACCACTAGTGGACAATGTTATAATGACCTCATCTCCCTCCCTAGTTTTATTTTTACAAAACAAACTTCTCCTCTGGTTGATCATTAACATGTTTAATCCCCAGACACTAACTATTGAGTCAGAGTCTGAATTAAGGCTGTCCCCCACTTTAAAAGACAATTTCAGGCTAGAGTGAAGACAAATTGCTTGAGAAAAGAGGTTTGATTCCATTTATGCATATATGCACTGTCCCCATGGTCAGTGAACAGTATCTCATTCAAAATCCAATTTGGGGAATTACGGTGCTTCTGAATGAGAAAAAGAGAAGCATAGATGAAATCACCATAAGTGGCATTTGTCTATTTCTTACAGGTTAGACACGTCACTGCAGATAGAAGAGTCTTGTTCAGAGGTCTCTTCTGCTAGGAATCCTAGAAGGAGAGCAAAAGTCAGAAAATAAGGAAGGTGTTCTCTCTCTAAAGATTCTGCCTGGCACTGTTGGGTGCTCTACCAGGCAGCTAAAGGGAGAAAGTTATGGATGGAGGGAGAAGCCAGAGGACCTCTTTCTTCCCCCCCCCCCTTTTTTTAACTAATGAGACAGAAACCTTATGACGCTCTCAGAGATGTCACATTATACAACTAAGCAAAAGATGTCTTGGGTCAGACATTTCTCCTTTGTTAGTGGAGGTCACTGAGAGGACATGATCACAGACTGACTTGTGAGCTGTACTCCGACAATCACAGGCTCCTTACCCCACCTCTGTCCTTGGAACATGCATTCTGCTTGCCTTCCACACTCCCAGAAGGTGCCCCAAAGACATAGACTTGAGATGTGATGTGGTATTGAGACCATCTGGATGCTATATGTGACTGAACCCAGTTAATGACTCCATATAAACATTTAAGATTCTGGAGGGCAGGTGTGGAGATCTACTGTCTTGTTGCCACTCAAGATGAGCCTCATATATAAGTTCATTTGCTTATTAAACCTACCAATCTGGAGTGCACCGCCTTTTTCTTGGGACTTTCCCTACCCTCCCTCATAGGGCTGGTTCCAGATTACATCCTGAAAGCTCCTAAGGAAGTTGTGAACCAACATTCTTTCTCTGTATTCATAAGAATTTAATACTTAACTTCAGCCCCTTGTATTTGAGGCTGCTACTAAAATTTAGTCCTAGCATTTGATCCTTCTCAGGAGGGTCAATTAAAAAAATTACTAATGTTATTTTTCTTTTTCTATCTTTCATGGTACAGGAAGGCAACCCACCAGCACCATGGAATAATTGACGAGCCAACTTACTTTGGCAGAAGCTAGGAAGTATGGACATGCTCAGAAAAAAAAGGGTCCAGACAGGAGACAAGAAAGAACATTCAAGCATCTATTCTGCAGCTAGCTTTCTGTACACCATCTCATTTAGAACTCACCACAAGCCCCTGACATGAGTGTATTATATCCATTTAAAATATGGAAGAGCTGGGACACCTGGGTGGCTCAGTCTGTTAAGTGTCTGACTTGATTTTGGCTCAGGTCATGATCTTGTGGTTCATGAGTTCAAGCTCTGAGCTGGGCTCTGTGCTGACAGGGTGAAGCCTGCTTGGAATTCTCAGTCTCCTTCTTTCTGCCCCTCCCCCACCAAAATAAATAAACATTAAGAAACATGGGAGAACTTAGGTTCAAACAGTTAATAGCTTGCTCAAGGTCACATAGCTATTAAGAGGTGAGGTCAGGTTAGTATTTCTAGCTTGGATAAGAGTCCTCATTTATGAATCCAACTCCATACTTTGTGCCTCAGAATAAAATACCTTAACAGCTGGAACAAGAGAGAAATAATTTGTTTTGTAAAAATGAAACTTAGAAAAGAAGATGAGGTCATTAATTAGATCACTGTTCACTTCTATCCCTTTCTCTTGCCAAATCATTCTCATTTCTAAGCAGAAGTGACTTTGTCAATTAGACCAAGAGAGAATTTCTTCTTCTTCACAAGATCATCAGCCTGTTGCTAAATGATCACAACAGGGGAGAAAGTTCTCTTTTCTTCATACAAACAGATGCATACACACATCTACATACATCTCAATGAGTTTAAGAAGGGTAATCAAAATGAATTTTATGCACCTTCTTCATCATCCAAGTACAAAGCTTAATTAAATAGATAAGGAATTTCCTTTACTGTTAATTTTGGCAAATGTTTCCCCTATCTCCAAAACAGAACTCTTAGGCAGTTCTAAGGACCAGAAGGGAACCAGAGTCTTCCAATATTTGTCTTTCAAGCAGCACCAGGCAGAGAAGACTTTTGAGGCCCCTGATAAATATTTATCATTTTTCTTCCTTCCTTCTTTACTCTTCCTTCCTTCAGAAAATGTTTATTAATTGTTTGTGATGTGGTAAGAACTGGACAAGACCCTGGGGATGAAATCGTCATTCAGAATCAAATGTACCTGTTGAATAGAGCTTTGCAAGTACTGGGGTAGATGGCATTAGTCATGTGGCACAAACAATTATGAAGTTAAAACTGTGGCAGTTATACTGAAGAAGAAGTGCAAGGGGCTTTTAGAGATGGGCTGGTCAAGGAGGAAAGGAACAAGTTTCTGAAGAAGGGATGCTTGAGTTGCTGTCTAAAGGACAAGTAGGAATTAACTTTTCAAAGGAAGTAAGGAACATGTTTCAGGCAGGTGGGACAGCATGTGCAATGGTCCCATGGTAAAGGAGATTATGACAAGTTGAAGGGAATAAACAAATGCCAGTGCAGATGAAGGACAAATACAAAATGGAAGTATGACGCAAGATAAGGCTGAAAAGATGATTAGGACCATGACCATAAAGGAACATGTAGATTACTATAAAGAGTTTTGTCATGACAACCTCAGAAGAGTTCTAAGTAGGAGATTTCATGATCAGATCTGTGTTTTCAAAACTTCATTTTTGCTTAGATGGGAAGAATTAATTCTCTGTGCAGAGTGGGGTAGGGGGCACAAATGAGTTCTTCTGCCCATCTTGTGCTCCGAGTTTCTGTTCTCATTTAATTTCTATCATCTCACACATCAACATGCATCCTGTGGCTACACTTCTGTCTTTCATCCTTTGATCCCAACACTGGACATTGTCCTGTTATCTTGATTCCTCCAAACACTGCTAACACAAGGTGGTATGTGCTGTGTTTTCTACTAATGTTTAGTGATTATAGAAGGTAGTTCAGCAGAGTACAAAAAGGGGCAAAAACTGAATGTAGAACATTAGATTTCATTCTTTTAAAGTCCCTTGAATAATTTCTACCAGGATTTTCTCACTGGCTTCCATTTATCTTCAGCCCCACCTGACTGATACCTTGCCACAGCACTTTTTTTTTCTATTGATATCTTTTCCACCATCTTCTCCAGGCCTCAGGATCTTCACCCAAGCTCCTGTCTACCCCTCACCAGCAATCAGAGGCAGGTTCAGAATTCCTGCTTCTATTAAGTTTCTCAGGATCCACTTAACAGAAACCCATGGGAGAAGGGAAGGAAAAAAAAAAGAGTTTAGAGTGGAAGAGAGCCAAAGCATAAGAGACTCTTAAAAACTGAGAACAAACTGAGGGTTGATGGGGGGTGGGAGGGAGGGGGAGGTGGGTAATGGGTACTGAGGAGGGCACCTTTTGGGATGAGCACTGGGTGTTGTATGGAAACCAATTTGACAATAATCTTCATATATTGGGGAAAAAAAAGAATTCCTGCTTCTATTTATCCAGGTCTCTTCTCAAGGCAGTGGGGAACAGGACAAGAGATGGAAGGCTTGGCTTTTCAGAACCAAACAGGACTAGAGAACAGGTTTTCCTAAGCAAAGAAGGCAAATCTCTTCCCAACAGGAATTCTACCTAGCTGGTTTCAAATACAGTCATATTTTAAATTAATGATTATTTTTCTTTCTTTTACATGTGCAAGAATCATTTGTTTCTGTTTTACCCACTTGACCCTATATGATTATGCTGTGCTAATACCAAAACACAAGATGTTTGAGGGATATTTAATAAAAGGTGACTTTGAACAAATCAAAGCTGGAAGATAATAAATCAAATGCCCATCACCCAAATTTAAAAGAGAGGAGATAAAAAGCATGTCCTTATAAGCAAGTAGATAAAATATATCTGCAGATGAATTTTGAGATTTAAAAAAAAGCAAATTTGTTATAGGAAACATCACCTTCCAAAAGACACTGAGAAGTGACAGCATCAACAGCAATAAAGGCAGAAAGGGAGATAAAAAAAAGAGAGAGAATGAGAAAAAAATGAAAGCTGCCAAGATGAACAGGACAATTTGCCAACACGTGTGTCATCCCTCCCATAAATTAATCTCATTGATGGGCTTAATTGTTTGAACAAATGGGAAGGAGCTATTTTCAGAGCAATTATTTATTCTAATCACCAATTCCCTTACAGTGAAGGGAACTACAGAGAAACCATGCTTTTCTAGACTTCATTATTTCAGTTAAATATTTATACATTCAAACTGATACTAAAAGTAGATGTTGCTTCTTGGGTCTCTGAGAGATAAGGGCTCAGGACAATAGAGAGTTTGAATGGTTACAGATGGGTCCATCAGAGAAGCCCATCTCTCTGTGCACTACCTGCTGTCAAAGAGCGGCTTTTTTTCTGTTCAGACTCCTCCTGTCCCATCACCAAGCCCAAAGCCCAGTCACACCTGGTCCCAGACCCTTATCAGTTTATCCCTCAATTTTATTGAAGTTTCACTTCTTTCCTTTTTTAAAATTTGCACCTTAACTCTTCAGGCAATACACCATACTTTAATAAAATGAGAAAGATAAAAGAAATATTACATATTAAATATATGTATGTTTGGGGCGCCTGGGTGGCTCAGTCGGTTAAGCGGCCGACTTCGGCTCAGGTCATGATCTCATGGTCCGTGAGTTCGAGCCCCGCGTCGGGCTCTGTGCTGACAGCTCAGAGCCTGGAGCCTGTTTCCGATTCTGTGTCTCCCTCTCTCTCTGACCCTCCCCTGTTCATGCTCTGTCTCTCTCTGTCTCAAAAATAAATAAACATTAAAAAAAAATATATATATATATATATATATGTTTATATATAAATACATTAAGTCCACACAACCATGAATTAATTAAATTTCTAGAAAACCAGATGGCCTAGGTTCAACTACTGTCTCCATCATTGCCAAGCTGAGTGACCTTGACCAAGTTACTTATCTTCTCTAAACTTCAATTGCCTGTAAAATGGGAAAAATAATAGTTTCTACCTCATGGTGTTGTTGTGATACTAAGAGAAAACATGTAAACACTTATAATCATAGATATCACATAGTAGCCCTCAAAAGTCTAACTTATTATTTCTTATTATAAAGTTAGTAGATGAGGGGTGCCTGGGTGGCTCAGTCGGTTAGGCATCTGACTTCAGCTCAAGCCATGATCTCGCGTTCAGAGATTTCAAGCCCCGCATAGGGCTCTGCTCTGACAGCTCAGAGCTAGAAGCCTGCTTCAGATTCTGTGTCTCCCTCTCTCTCTGCCCTTTCCTTGCTCACTCTCTGTCTCTCTGACTCTTAAAAATAAATAAACATAAAAAAATTTAAAGTTAGTAGATAAAGTGACATAGTTTAAAACGCAGTAATTCTCCCAGGTATGTTGGTCTTCATGTGAATTCCCCCAAAGGTAGACCAAAACAAGGATCTGAGTGCAGGAGGTTTATGTGGAAGGTTCAGAGATGAAATGCAGGGAAACCAGAAAGCAATATGAGGAGGGAGGCAGTCAATACAATTAAGTCAGCCATCACACTGGGTGACTGAAGCTTAATCCTGCAGGGAATTTCCAGAAAATGCTTGCATATCACTTGAGGTTTAGAGAACGGGTATATTTATATATTCACCTGCTTCAGTAATTGGTGGAGGGTGCTAATTCCCCAGCATTTCTCTAGCCTACTGTCAATGAACAGAGCAGCCTCCTGGAAGAAGCCCCCAGGCAAAGAGCTATACAGGAAACTAGAAGATGTCTAGATCACTGGACATCTTAAATTAATAATAAGGTCACAGACTTGAACACAACTGATTTCATGACACACCTCTGAACTATAGCAAGTGACTTCCTTGTAGCTCTAATTTTTAAGTAGCCTTTGAAATGGCCACACAATATGTGTTCCAGACAAGTTATCACTTTAGAGATTTATTGTCCCCAAAGAGAATTACATTTTTTTTCAAAAATAGTAAGGGATAAAGTATTAAACAATTTGAATAAGTTGACAAAATTGAATAAATATATAGTAAAATAAAAATAATTTGGGGTACAGAATATATGTAATTGAGTCTTGTCTATGTAATTTACTAGTTTGACTTTTTAACCAAGTTATGTAATTTCTTTGAGCCTCTCTTCTTACTTAATTTGATTGGAAATTATATTTACCACTCAAAGATCTTATATTAAAGTCACTTAAAGATGTTAAATGTTTTATAGTTGTAATGTATTCTCACAATCGTCACGTCCAGATAACTGAATTAACAAACTTAATTTTAGGGGGATATTTTGACGGAAATGTTTGCAAAATACAAATCCCTAATAAACGGTATTTGATATAAATGATCGAACTATTTCTCAGACCTGTAACACTGCAACAGCAATGGTCTCTAGGCTAATATGATGTGTCACACTAATTGCTTTTATTCAACCTTCTCCCTCATTAGTTTCTATGGCAACTAAATAAGCTCATTAAAGCAATAATTCAAGTTAACACCTAATACTAACCAAGTAAGTTCCAGCTAGCTTGAGGGTAGGCACCAATGTAAATAAATTTTGTGATAGCTATTTTCTTTGCTGCTTAGAATAATTTTTCACTTTATTTCAGCTCCTTTGCTGTAATTGGATAGTTGAGGATTCCTGAAATCTCATCATTTCATAGAAGAGTAATGCTAGGTGTAAATTGGCTGTAGCATTAAAGAAGATATGGCACCTAGATAGTCCTTGAAAAATACCTCATTCATTCACTCAATATTGTATTCACTTATTCATTCATTCCTTTACTTATTCAACAAATATTTCTCCTCCACAGTATACACTGCAAATATAAGAAGAAATCAGACATTTACCTCATTGTAAAGGAAAATTGCACATCTGATTAGAATTTTATTGTATTCTACATTCATCATTATGTTTTCTTAAATTTTATAAGTTTCAGTTGCAGATAAAGTGCTTTGAAGTTTAGAGTTCAAGTAGAGAAAAAATACTTCTAGTTTGGGAGATCAAGAATAATTTAATAAATAAATTGAGATAGTAACTGAGTCCTCATGAATGAGTAGAATATGGATTTAAGAAGGGAAATGGAAAGGCTATTACAGGTGTAAAATAAAAGCATGAACAGGCACAGAGGCAGCTCCCTAGGAGATATAGCATGTGGACTGGTAAGTGGTCAGTTTGACTTGAAGTAGACATGTAAAGAAAGACATAGGAAATAAGTTTCTTAAAGTGAGTGTAGCCTGAAAGTAGAAAGCATTGAAAGCCTGACTAATAGATGTGGACAGTGAGAGCTACTGAATGATTAACAGGTGCGGGTAGGGGTCGTGGCTATACACGGGGATTATGTATTATGTACAGCAGGCAAAGGCTGGACTCGAAGAGGCAAGTAAATAAGTGTTATGGAGAGAGGAAGAAAGCCATGAGAGAAGAGTTACAGCTTACTGGGAAAGAGAAACATAAATGAGGTCTCCTAAGGAAAAGACAGAGAGATGGGGAAGAGTCTTGGGACTCTGTCAAAGGCAGAGGGACACTCTGTGTCACTCAGCTCTACAAATCATTTTCTTCTCTTGGAAATGAGGTTATCTATTATGAACTTGTTCTGCTTTTCCCTTGTCTGTCACCAAAACATTTATCTCAAAATAATTGCCCCTTAGTCATCTCTCACCCTAAAGAACAAGTACATGAATCATAATTTCTATTTTATAGCAAAAAAAAAAAATGAGGAGGCATAAAAAGTTCTGAAATTCAGTCATCATTAAAAGTTCAGGTAGGAGCTAAGATGATAACTCAAAATATTAATGAAGTAAAGCAAGTCTAAGAAGAACAAAAAAGCCATGAGCTTATTCAAGTTATAATAAGGTATATGGTAAGTAGTAGGCACAAAATAAATGTATAATAGTTGCATTAATAAATAAATGAAGGAATGAATAAATTAAAGGAACAGAGTCCTAAATGTGACAGTAGCATTGCCTCAATCTTTTACATTTTTCAAAAAAATTTTTACATGCAAAACAAGCTTCAACTTGTTCAAGTCAGGTCCAAATTTACTCAATCAAGTCACAATTATCCATGTGTTATGACGAGATGTTTATTCAACACACATTTGAGCAGCAACTATGTGCCAATCAATGTATTAGTTGCCATGGGTAGAAAGACATATAGAAGGACCTTGATCTTGAGAAGTTTACAGTCTGGGGAAGTAAGCTTTTGAACAACTATAAATTTTGATAGGAGTTAAAAGTAGGCAGTTTTTGAGGGACAATAAGATCTCTGTAGAGTGTAGGGATACATTTTAGTTGCACTCACTCTTTACTTTGTAAGTTTTTTTTAATCATAAGACAGCAATAATAATGTTCGACTGCTCCATAGGATGCAGGGTTATTGTGCAAGTCTTCGGAGTCAAAAAAATTTAAAAACTCTGCTATGAAATGACATTATTATTATTATTACTCATTGGAAATTTATGGCATCATTGCATAAATATTCCAATAGGCTATTAGCAAAACTTTTCATATCTAGAAATTGATTAAATCAGTGCTCATTGACCAAAATTTCAGAAAGTTCTCTCCAATTATACAAGTTGAATGACTACTTTATAAAAAGAAAATTCTGTTACCATAATTTAAATCTGGCCCAAAACTTTCAGACAAATTATTTTCTCTGAGAAATGATAGAAAACCGTCCTTTAAAGTGTGCCAGTCACCTGTTTCAGATTCTGTGTCTCCCTCTCTCTGACCCTCCCCTGTTCATGCTCTCTCTCTGTCTCAAAAGTAAATAAACGTTAAAAAAATTAAAAAAAAAATGGGGCGCCTGGGTGGCTCAGTTGTTTAAGCGGCCGACTTTGGCTCAGGTCATGATCTCACGGTCTGTGAGTTTGAGCCCCGTGTCAGGCTCTGTGCTGACAGCTCAGAGCCTGGATCCTGTTTCAGATTCTGTGTCTCCCTCTCTCTGACCCTCCCCCGTTCATGCTCTGTCTCTCTCTGTCTCAAAAATAAATAAACGTTAACAAAATTTAAAAAAAAATAAAGTGTGCCAGGCAATATATATATATATATATAAATATATATATTTTTTATTTATATATATATTCATATATATTTTATTTATATATATATATATATTCATATATATTTATATATATATTCATTTGAAATGGTATATGATAGAATGTCTTTGTCCCAGGTGAGGGCACTTGAATACTTATCATATTCAAGAGAAGGAAATTTGCAACTCTGACTCGCATTCCTGTTGCTGCTGGTATGAAAATCTTCATAGAATTTACATACAAAAGTTTATCATCAAAAAATGTAATGCTTTTTAAATAAGATTACTCATCAACAGGGAATGAAATGCACCTCTTACCAGTGATAAGGGCTGGTACTCACAGCTTGAGTACAGGACACTTGCAAAAGCCAAGAGGAGGTGGATTTAATTTTTTCAGTGATGTTTCAGTTTGCATTCAAGTCTCATATCCTAGATTCTTCACGAAGTATGCTAGCAAACTGGATTGCATATTGGTTGGATTTATAATTCATGGTATTAAATTATGACAGTGAAAGGAGAAATAAACAGAAAGAGTAATCTATCACTTTCTTATTGCCAAACAACATCATTCACAAACACATTGAATTTTGGATCAGCACCCAATGATTATCCTGAACTTAATGAATCTTTGAAGTTTGGAACCAGAAAGAATCTTGGAAATCATCCTCTCCATCACATCACTTTCCCCATCCTTCACAGATGGAAAAAAAATGACAAGAAAACTGAAGTTATTGTTCCAAGGAGCCAAGAAGAAAATACAGTATACCAAGCTATCATGTACCAGACACACTATCTATGGGTGTTGTGTGTCCCAGATCAACATCATCAGGCTGAATTTTCAGGTTAGGAACTATTTCAGTTTTTGTTCTTCTTTTATCCTCACTATGTAGCATAGCACCTGACACTTAATAACTTCTCAATAAATATGGATGACATAAGTGAATAGCTGTCTCATTGAAGACAAAGCTATAGAGCAAGCCAATAGCAGAATGTGGCTTAGAACCCAGTTTTCCTGACACCTAGACCGATGTATTTTCAGTGTGCCACAAAGGCATCCCTAAGGTTGGTTCCCAAACTTGAGAGATTCCCAAGTGAACTGGCCTCAGTACACAGCAGGAAAGGAGAGACCTGAGAAATAGGCAGACCACTCCAGATTGGTAAGTGACAGGTTTAATAAGCAAAGGAACTGATATACAAGGCTCGTCTTGGGACACCTCAAGATGAGTAGATCTCCACACTCACCCACCACTCTTAGAAGTTTATGTAGAGGATCTGACAGGGTTCAGTCACGTACACTGTCCAGAATAACACATTGTTTTCTCAAGGGCACATCCTTGAAAGTGACTCATAGTATGAGAATGGTGGGCAGAAGTTACATTCCGAGAACAAGGTAGGGGGAAAGGAGCTTCCAATTGCCTGGGTCCAGCTTGTGGGTCAATGGTGGCTATGTCTTCTCAATAACTTCCTCAAACACCAGGTTTTAAAACTGGGAATTTACTACCAAGAACAAGCCTTTTGGCACTGCTGAGTCCTGTTTGCTAAATTTAGTCCTGGGCAAATATGCACAAAAAAGATGCCTATCTGATATCAAGTTAAAACTTATTTTCCAGATTTTAGTAATGTCTGGTAATTGTTTGCTGCTCAATATATCTTTTGAAGCTATACTGCCCAAATAGCTTGACCAAAATAGAGTTCAGAATCATGAACAATTCAGTCTAAGAACCACGCCCATAGTGGTTTAGCAAATTAAGAGATAATCTCAAAAAGAAGAGTAATAAGATTAAATAACCCCCAACATCTCATTCAGCTTTCATATTCTATAAAATTATTTAAAGTTAAAAAAAAAACTGGGGAAATAAAATCAGGAAACTAATACATAAGGATTCATTCATTATTCATGATAGCAATAATAACATAAAGCTGCAATTATACAACATATAAAATTTACAAAGCACATTTGCATAAATAAGATTATTTTGATGATTAAATAGTATACACAGCCTACTTAGAACAATGCCTGGCACATGGGAAGTATGAAAAGTTTGTTATCCTCAGTATTATTATTTATCCTAGTAATCATCACATTTGAAATTTAAAGTTAGGAAAGCAGAGGTGAAAGAATCAGATATACTGGATTTGAAATTCAGTTTCTTCACCTACTAGCTGTGTGATGTTGAGAAACCCACTTAACAATTCTGAGTCACAGTCTGCTCATCTTCAAAATGAGGAAAATAATAACCTTTTCTTATGGGTGCCACAAAGATTAAAAAAGATAGTGTGTGAGACACCTAAACTTTTTCCTGGAAGTTATGAGGACAAAGTAAATGTTGCTCTTTTAACAGTTTTATTATTGTTACTATTTAGTCATAATATTCATGTGAGGTAGTTTTTGTTAGTATGTCCACACTATTGAAGAAGAAATTGGAGCTTCTAGAGAGAAAAGAGCTTGAACAAGTTCCTCTTAATGTTTAGAACTGAGATGATGATATAGATCTGGTTCTTAAATAATCCAATTTGCACTTAGACAAAACTGTATCATAGAAAATAGCACTCACTCTTCTGGCACAACTTGTTGGTAAAAGCTCACGGTTACGTGTGCAAACTGTCCCAGCTAATACCGTTGACATTTTTGTGAGCAGTTTCTAGAGGCATGGTACCCTAAATAAGCACTTTTTAGAAGTGTCTTTTATGGGACAAAATGCTGTTGTAATACTTAGAAATAAAAAATAAAAAGGAAGGGGGACAGTGTCCCCATATCTTCATTGAGAATTACTCTAGTATTTTATCTACCAGTTGTGAATTCATAATGCACATTATCATATCAAAAGAATCCTGCACAAGATACTTGAAGAAGAAACTGTGTTTAACCCCATACTTAATTCCAAATCCCTGGACTCTTTGAACACAAAACACCTATTAAATAGCCCACAGAACCCACTTTGGGAAACACCATCTTCTTGAGGCTGGGAGTTACAGATACATTGGCAAATTGTTAAAGCAGACAGTAAAGAGCAAGGTAGATTTTTATTTACTCTCAAATTCCACAATGTATGTGAATACCTAATCTAGCTATACATGATTATCTTTGAGATTATTAAATGTTTCATTAAAAATTTTGAGGTACAGGGGCACCTGGGTGGCTCAGTTGGTTAAGCATTCAACTTAGGCTCAGGTCATGATCTCATGGTTCGTGTGTTCAAGCCCCGCATCAGGCTCTGTGCTGACATCTCAGAGCCTGGAGCCTGCTTCAGATTCTGTCTCTCCCTCTCTCTCTCTGCCCCACCCCCACCTTTGGTTCTCAGTCTGTCTGTATGTCTGTCTCTCTCTCTCTCTTTCTCTCTCTCTCTCAAAAATAAATAAACATTTAAAAAATTAAAAATAAATTTTTGAGTTACAAAAATTAGGGGCACCTAGCTGGCTCAGTCAGTGCAACATGTGACTCTTGATCTCAGGGTTGTGAGTTCAAGCCCCATGTTGGGTACAGAGATTATTTAAAAAGTAAATAAAAATATTTTTGAAATGAGAATGAGAGTTAATTGAAACCCTGGGCTTAATGTCACAGAGCCTAGGTTCTAGTTCCCTCCTCCCCACCTTTTTTCTTAACTGCAGCTTTATAGCTGGATTGACTTGGGGTAAAAATCCTACCCCTGCCACTCACTAGTTATATAACTTCAGTCAAGTCTATGATATTTATGAGCCTTTACCTACACATCTGCAAAATGGGGATAAAAATAAGTACCTTTCATGACTGCTATCAAGTTGAATGTGAAATGGAGCTAATACCATCTACTGGGAATGGATTTTGCAGGTATAATGGTAATGCATGGAAAGTAACCATCAGGGCTGTAGCATGATAGGTATTCGGTAAATTTCAACTAAAAGTGTGACTACTTTAATATCCCTCATTGTCACTTTTCTTTTCAGTAAACTAGAGTTGATACAGGACCTACACATCACTCAGGATCACCCCCATTCTTTCACTCACTCATTCGTTCATTGTTTCTTTTTCTTTCATTTATCAAACACTATCTTCACATGGCAGAGATGAATAAGGTATATATCTGGTATTCAAAGAGCACACAATCCAAGAGAGAAGACAAATGTGCATATAATACAGTAGAAATTGTTTAGAGCCACAGGAAAGTTGCATATTGTACTATGGGAGCACAATCAAATGGGAAAAATTATTCCTGCCAGAGAGGGAGAAAGGAAAGTTAAGAATGTTTCAAAGAAAAAATAATCTTTGAATTGGACTTCAGAGGTTGAGAAGTTCACAACGCAAAGAAGTAATATCATTAAAAATGGCTACCATTTAATGAGCCCTTAAAATATGCCACGCATGCAGGAAATTGTAATTCCAATTGGCAACCAGGGTCTAGAACGGTGTCCCCAGCTCAACTATATCAAGGAATTTATTCTGGAAGGTGACAGCTTCATCCCTATGTGTTCCCCTTGAAAGCATTGATACCACTATGCCACTGGCTCCCACATCTTACTGTTTGCAGTCTTGGTTTGTTTTAATTCTGTCCCAACCCATACCGTAACCAAGATTTAAAAAGGAAATTATATAACATCTGAGGAGGAGGATAATTGTCTATGAAAGCAGGTTAATTTTTTTTTTACTCCTCTATCAATTTCCTGATGCCTTGCTTTCATTAACACATCTTTTAGAATTAGAGCTTTAATATTTACATATATGTGATCTCAGTTCCTTATTCTATTTTTTTTTTCATTTTCAGTTACAGAAAAACATTACCCCTTCAAACTATGTTGAATACACAGTTCATATTCTGTTTTTTGCTGCTTTCTTTGGTTTTTAAGAAAGGAGGATGTCTTCTTTGTGCCAGGTACACTAATTTTAGCTTACGTCTTCCACTTCATTAAGACTGAAACTAGATTGGTTTCCTTGGAGTATTCCTTGGAGGGAGTTAAAATTTCCAGGGAGATCACATTCTCAGGTTCCTTTTTGGTTCTTATTTCTTGAGTCTGTTCTTTGCCGGTTCCCTGAACAGTCTTACTTCTGCACTCCCCTAATCTCTACACACTTCCTCTCCTTTCCAGGAACATTTCAGAGTCATCCTGAAGGACTCACATAGCACATACCAAATTACTCAGCCAGCTGGCAAAGCACTCACCTGAATAAAGAATCTTTTAAGACAGTTTACTGTCTTTAAATGGCAACTGTGGGGCGCCTGGGTGGCTCAGTCGGTTGGGCGTCTGACTTCGGCTCAAGTCACGATCTCGCGGTCCGTGAGTTCGAGCCCCACGTCAGGCTCTGGGCTGATGGCTCAGAGCCTGGAGCCTGCTTCCGATTCTGTGTCTCCTTCTCTCTCTGCCCCTCCCCCGTTCATGCTCTGTCTCTCTCTGTCTCAAAAGTAAATAAATGTTAAAAAAAAATTAAAAAAAATAAAAGGCAACTGTGTTTATAACTAATACTTTTTTCCTTTCTATTAGCCTCTTCTTTTTGTAGTCTGAATGACTGAAGATGACTTCTTATCTTCCACCTCATCTTTTGACAAATGTTTACTGAGGACCTCCTACTATATGCCAAGTATATTTCTTGGCACTGATGATACTCCAGGAACAAAGCAAATTGATCTCCTCTGGAGCCTTAGCTTTTGTTGTTGTTGCTCTGTTTTTCTTATTTTTTTAAAGTTTATTTATTTATTTTGAGAGAGAGACAGAGAGAGAGACAGCAAGCAGGGGAGAGGGTCAGAGGGAGAGAAAGACAAGAATCCCAATTAGGCCCTGCACTGTTGGTGCAGAGCCAGACACGGGGCTTGAACTCACTAACTATGAGATCATGACTTGAGCAAAATCAAGAAGCAGACATTTAACCTACTGAGCCTCCCAAGCACCACTGTTTCATTTTTCATTTGTAAAGAAGTGAAGGTAGACATAGCTACTGTGAATTTTTGTTGTAAGGGTTAAATGAAGTATATGAATAAAGTACACAATAAAGTACATGACACATTTTACTACCACTACTAATATCATCATCAGAACCAATGATAACATTGAGGAGAAGCTTAAACTTGAGGAGAAACATGGGAAAAAGCATCCCTTACATTCTACCAGGGGTAGCAAAGTGGTTGTGACTAAGAGACAAATAGTAAACAAATAAATATTAAATTATTATAGAGTGTATAACTACTAAGAAAATAAAGCACAGAGAAGTTGATAGGTGGTGGGAGACCTATGTTAGGACAGACTATACACTGAAATATTTAAGACATGCCTACAAAGTACTTTATGGCACACGACCATAATTGTAAAAGTCAATGGGAAAGAATGCTCATTGGGACCATCTTTCATGCTTGGTAGAGGGTTATAGCAAAGTGTAGTTATAGGAGAATTTAATCTTCCATTTTTGTTTCTTTTGGAGTAATTTCTTTTTGCTTTATATAAAAAATACAATTTATTCTAAAAATGAATGATCTATAATTATCATGATGAATATACACTGACAAGCTCCAAAATATACACTGAGTTTAAGGTGAGAAGCCTGCCATGCAGTGACAAACTTGCAATCTAGGATGCAAGGTGTTAGAAATCAACATGATGAGGATTCCAAAATGGCAGCCCACCAAATCATAACTCCAAAGAAAGGCATAGCCCATCTACCTCAATCACTTTTGGTGCCAGCAAGAAAAACAACATCGACCAATCTGTGTTTCTGCCTCAAAGTGATTTTCTTCTGGTGCATTTGTACCTGTTTTCCAATTTGTACAGTTAGACAGGATTGATAGACTGGGTCTCTGAGCCCAGGTGTGCTTGTAGAACAAGGTCTCCGCCCACAAGTGGGATTTAAGAGCAGAGAAACGAAGTTGGTAGGTTTTTTAGTTGGAAGAGAGACTCCTGTTGATATTCCCCAGCTAGGATTTCTTTTTGCAGCTTACAGAATGGAGTTGAGGAAAGGAGTTAGAAGGATCTTCTGTTTCACTAGATAACTGAGGCGGCTGTAAAAATGTACCAGCATGTCTGTGAAGAGTCCTAGCACACAAACAAGACAAATCAGCAGAAGCCTTTTTTCCTTAGTGGTATGCTTTGACTGGCTCCCTAACACTGACCCCAACCCCACCCTGTCTTGCATCATTGACGTCTCCCTCTTGATTTCCTCCTCCCATTTTTCAGCTCCACAGGTCCCTTCAGGAACTTGCTCTGAAGTCTATCATATCTACAGGTAAGGGAATCTAAGGAGCCAAATCCAGTAACTTGGATGACTTCTCTCTAAGTCACCTTTGCTTTCCTTCCACTGCGACCTACTATCCCAGCCCCAGGAAATAAACTTCTTATTTTTGATCAGAGTCTCAATCTTGGACCTCGTTTTGAGAAAAAATTTTTCCAAATTTCTCTCCATGCCTGAATTTCACCCTTAATATTGTTGCTATTTTTGCAATTAGTAGTAGTAGTAGTAGTATGAGGAGTAATATTTATGTCAGACACTTGTTATATGCTTAATACAAATAACTTTAATTCATCCTCCCAAGAAAAATTCTAAGTAGTCTTTTTTACTCCAATTTTTGAGATAAGAAAACTAAGGATAAATAATGTGCCCAAGTGTAAAGAGCTAATAAATGGAGAGCTGAGATTTACATCCGTATCTGTGCAATATAAAGCCAATGATTTAACCAGAATACTATCTTGATAAATATTGACCTATCCAATTCTTCTATGTTATCATCTCCAGCCCTTCCAACATACAAGGTCATGCTAAATGCTCTCACACCTGACTCCTGTCAACTTCCTTCCTACTTTCATCACCACATCCTGGTTCCTGTTCGAATCCTTACTGTAGTACCCTGTTCTTGTTTAGACCTTAAATATTCTCTCCTGACATCTACCAAAGGCCAAAAAACACATCCTCTTCTTACTCTAGAGAGCATGTATTCTACCCTCTGGACCCTCCCTAACTGTGTGGCTACAGCACCCTCACAATGGGCGTCTATTTCCCTATCTGGGCCCTGCTTGGCCTTCCTATCCCACTGTGTGCCAAATATGGCCATCATTCATTACATGGAATAGACAGAGTTGATAGCTAAATTCAAGGAGGAGGAAAAATCATTTTTCTCTAAGCAAGGCCACAGAAAAGCAATACCAAGTACCCAGGAGACAGTACTTCAAAAGGTTAAGATTAACAAACCTCTTTATAATTTTAGTTGCTTGTCCATCAATTGATTTAATCAACGTCATTTTGAGATAAGTCCCCCTAAAATTCCAGGTGTCTAAACTCTCTTAGGAAATACTTGCTGCTCAGAGTTATCCATATTTTTCTATCACTAAAAGGCTTCCCTGTTACTATTTCATTAGCTAACTAAATTGAGAGTTGTGCCTACTACACCTCAAAACTGATTTATATTCCCTAGAAGAATCATTTCTGCACACAAACCATTGTTTTTCTCATTATTTTACAGTATTTCAGAAAGTTTCAAATGTCAACTCAAAAAGAAAAAAGCATCCTGTAACTGTAATTACTTTAATCCCATTGCTGACTTTCCAATATCATTTCTGCCACCTTCTACAATGAAAAATCTTTAACACTTGAAGTATGTTTACTTACTTGTTTTAAGTTTTATGACACGTAGAGCAAATCAACATATTTCCTGCAAAAATGAGTATTTTGTGAAATATATAGAGGAAGCCAAAAGCATTAAGGAATAACATCTGAAAACATTTCTTATATACTAGACACATTCCTGGGCACTTTACATAATTTTTTATACTGGAAATCAACATACCCGAGTTCTGTTTGAAGCTATCATTACCTGTGTGTGATGGATGACACATAGCTATAATTCCTCCCGTTCTGTGTACTTTCCCTTCTGCATTTTGATGTTACCACTCCTCCCATAGCGAGAGGGAGTCAACTTCTTCACCCCTTGAATCTCTACTGATCTTATAACTTGCTTTGACCAATACATGTAGCAGAAGTGATATACTGTCTCAGCCTGAAGCTTAAAGAGGCCCTGCTATTTCTGCACTTATTCTCTTGAAATCTTGATGTCAATATGCTGTGAGGAATCTTTGGTTAAAGGATGTGATAGAGAGAGAAAGGTTCAGATACTTTGGCAATGCTTGCTGATTCACCAGCATACTGAAGTTGTATGATTGATGTCAAGAAAAAACGGCAGACCTGCCTAAGTTATCACATAGAAGCATAAGAAATAATGTTATTGTTGTTTCTACCAAGCAACAACTAAAAGAGATATTGGCATCAGAAGTGTGGTGTCCCCATAACTAAAACCTAAGGCATGTGACACTTGTTCTTAGGTAAAGCAACAGGCAGAGACAGGACAAAAGCAAGGAAACATTTAGTGGAAATATACCCAATGTACCTCAAGAAACTGCTCTTGGAGACTAAGATGAGGGAAACCTATATTATGTTGTAAATTTGGAAAATCTGTCATTTGGGATAATCACAAAATGTAACTAATGAATTTGTGGATCTGTCTAAAGTTTCAGGGCAGAATGTTAAATATGTCAATTTTTATTTTTAAGCTGATAATTATAAATTATGATACTAGAATGATGAATGAAAAAAGGAATTCTCCCCTATAAAAACATAATTTAAAAGAAATGCAAATAAAGCCTTCTGGGTTGGAAAATAAGACTATTTCACATTTCTGGTCTCTGGGTGACAAAATCTCTCAAAGTAAGAAATGACTTCGGGGTAGAAATCAAAGCAAGGGTATAATTCTTAACCCGTTAAGATCGCAGAGAGATTTAAGGTGGTAGCTATCAGACATTGTTGGAATCTTAAAGCTGTGGTTCCATAGCAGCCATACATGCATCTTAAGGTAAGAAATGTCTGTCACACAAAGAATTATGGATATGACTTTTGGGGCATAGAGTTAACCTCTACCAGATTTATAAAAAAAAATCACAAAATTTTTATGGGTGACTAACGAACTCGGACCAGAAGAGATAGTTCAAAATGAAAAGAAGCTTGTTGTTCCCCGAAATTCTATAAGTGGAAAGCAGGATAATTAAGCCACCTAGCTATAAACATGGAATATTAATTACATCTCAGTGGGCACAGTCAGGAGCCCAGAGGTCAGAGCCAACAGCAGAAGAGAACAGAGGACCAAAGAATTACACTCGGAAAGCAGGAGATGACCCCTAAACTAATCTAAAAATATGTCCTTTCCCACAGATAGGAGAACCTGACAACATGAGACCTTCAAGTTTGATGCTGAAACTAAATAAGACACTGTGGATACTGTGACAAGATGGAGTATATTTTTATGTGGGAGAAATGTGAATAACTTATGGCTAGAGAGCCAGAAATTTATCAAATTTTCTAGTAAAATGTAGTAAGTTGTAAAACATGGCCATATTCTTCCATTCCTACCATGCAAGCCTCTTTGCAACACGACTTTGCCATTTCTCTCATCAATATATGGGGTTTAATTTTTGCCTCTTGCATCTGGGCTGGCCTGGTGATTAGCTTTGGCCAAAAGAATATTGAGAAAGCCAAGGCTTCTAAGCCAAGGCCTCAACGGGCATTGTAACTTCTTTCCTGTCATAACCCGATACCACCACACTATGAAAAAGAGCCAGATGAAAACCCATGGGGATAGAAAGAGTTTGGTCATCTGAGCTATTCCAGTCCTCCCATCTGACCCATTAGATGATTATGGTTGCATGGGATCTGCAGAAAAACTACCCATTCAACCTCCAGTATCATGAGAACTAATAAATTGAGTTTTCTTAAACCACTAAATTTGGTCTTAGTTTGATGTCTTGTTATACATCTATAGATAATTGAAACACCACACAATACATTGTGGAAGTGCTTATCCTTCATCTATCTCTAATCACCTGTGATAGAGAAACAATATCAAGTTTACCCTTTTTTCCAGAGATTTTGAAATAAAGGTGATCCTAAGCATTTGAATAAAACTGAATAATGCTTTCATTTATGCAGCCTCTTATATTTTTCAAAATGATTTTACATTAAAGTAGTATTATTGAACTGTATTTAAAAATCTTTGCCACAAATTTCTCAGAAGAAACATTGGAGTCAACTGTAGTAAGGAAATGGTAAGTAGCTCAAGAACAGGGAAAAGAAGGAAGAGAGGGAGACAGGGGAGGAAAGTGGGGGGGGGTATACAAAAAGGAAAAGAAAAGGGAAAAATTAATACTAAACTATCAACCATAACAAAGGTCTTTACTCAAATTAATAGATTGGAAATTACCTTTTTTTTACTGAAGTATAAAGTTAGGGGTGAGCTGAACCTTGAAATCACAGCAGCACACGTACCAGTGTTGGGAACGTTTTAAAAGATGTGGTGTTCAGCTTCCTATGCCAAATTTAGGCAAGTGGGTATCTATGCTTGGTTGAACACATTTAGGAATAAATAATTTGCTTTCTCCCTAAGTATTTGTTTTATTTCAATGCAGGTCAAAATGCTAGACTTTTCCTCTTCTGCACTGAAATTTGATGGTTTACACAGAAAACATCTCTCTAGAGACACTCCTATGTATCTAAATCAGAATTCTCCAGACATTGGCCTCAATTTAGATTGATCAGCATCTCCTGTGGTCTTCCTGATCCACTTAATCCACATCTCAAGGTGGGTACCTACATCTGAATTTTTAACTTGTGTCCCAGGTCATTCTTATGCATATCAACATCTGAGAACCTCTGCCTCATACTCTAAGCTCTTCAAGGACAGTAACAAAATCATATTTCACCTTGGATCCCCGGCCTTTGGCATAGAGCCTGATATATATAGGAACTCAATAGTTTTTCTCAAAGAAATGAGTAAATTAAAGAGAAAACAATGAAAAATGACCTGCACAGTTCTAAGATTTGAATACTGTCATGTCCTATGAATCACTGCTTCCATTTAGATAACTACTTTAAGTAAAGCCAAACCCAAATCCTATCTAAAACTACTAGTTACAAACATATCTGAAGCTGTATTCTTTTGCCCTCACTAAGTTCACTGGTCTTCCTTTCCAGATTCTGAAATCAAAATTTTAGAAATGTGGCCTAATAATCTGGTCCCCAGTTCCTGGCACATAGTAGGTGGTTAACACTAAACTGTTGAAAGATTTTGCTTTCAAATTTTTTCTGGTCTATTTCTTATTTCTTTTTATAATCTGAGTGGTTGAGGCTTATTCTGATAACTGAGAATATAGTTAATATTCTGTCCTAAAAACCTTTCCATGACGCCAGGCCCCTTGTACGGGGACCTGTCAATATTTTACCAAAATCCTCGGATAGGATACCTGACCAAAACATACCCAGAAGTGCTGAGTTCCTTTGAACTGCTGCCTGACTGCCTTGTAGATGCCTTTCCAGAACCCAAATAGTGCCTACTCTTGCACAGCCCACCTCTGTGATCTACCCACCAGATCTCCTTGAAGGTAACTGATGATCTGATCTCATTATCTATTTCTTGGAATACCATATCCTAACTCCTTTCACCATTCATAGGTTGAACTTAATTTTTTTCTAACTTTTATTTAGTTATTTTGAGACAGAGAGGGGTGGTAGAGGGGCAAAGAGAGGGAAAGAGAATCTCAAGCAGACTCCATGCTCATAGCGTGGAGCCCAATGCCAGGCTTGATCTCATGAACTGTGAGATCATGACCTGACCTGAAATCAAGAGTTGGATGCATAACCTACTGAGCCACCCAGGATCCTCTCATAGGTCCAACTTTGGATTCTGGCCACTTGTTGGAAGAATTTTTCCAGAGACATGGAATATTATCACAATCTAAATTCACTGATTTATTTTCAGTCCATGGGCTAGAGAGCAAGGTGCCTTTAAACTAATAAAAGGCTAGGGAATTGTTTCTCTAATGTTATTTAAAAGCTGAGATCTTAAACTAATTATATCCCATTTTCCCTTTCCAATTGTGCTTGGAATTTGAGGTCAGCCAGAGATGGACTTGAAACCAGCTCTGTTAGTCACATCCAAAAAGGTATTTAACTCCTCAAAGTGGCAGTTTCATCTGTAAAATGGTAACAATATTAGTGTCTCCTTATTGGATTATTGTTGGGATTCACTGTGAGGACAAGTTTTGCACAGTTTTGGGTACATAATAAGTGCTTGATAAGTGGTACTATTATTTTTCTATATGGTTCCTCTCCAGAAGACCATCATCTTACACAGAGCAACAGAGTGGTAGGAAAGAAAACAGTGTGGGCATGTTTTAGGATCCTCTAAGATAAGAATGCATCTGGATCATCTCTGGTGCATAACTCCTCTTTCCTAAAAATAGAACACCTTCTGCTTTATGTCAGGAACTATCATTATTCCATTAGCAGCTTTGCTGAAAGCCACAGACAGCTCAGCAGAACCACTGTGTCTGCAGCTTGCTCTTTGACCCCCTAAAGAACCATAGGGGCTGAATTTCATTTCGCTTGCTGGTACATCAGACCACACATCCCTCACAGTTCTCCTTGTTTCTTATATCACCTACCCCATTAATGAATATACATTCCTCTCTAGAAAGGAGGAAATCACAGAAACCACCATGGCCATGCCCATATGATAATTGATTGATCAATTCATTCATTTTAAAGAAGTAACTATAAGAAGCTTACAAACATTGAAAAATAATTTATGCTAGTTGAGATATTTGCACTCTGGTTTCTCCATCGGAGTAGAGAGACAGGTGACAGCTCAGGCAGCCATGAAAAGGTAGTTTGCATGCTGTTAAGTAAATACTAATATTTGAACCTGACACAAAGTCTTTATCAAAAGGAAGCGGCTTTAATTTTCCCCCCCTAGCTGTAAGGATCATGGATTTGGCTAAGCAAAGAAAGAATTTAAAGCTTAACAATTGTGAAGTAAAAATAATTATGATAAAAATAATTACAGCTTACATTTACTGAGTATTCATTCACTCTGTATTACCCGTTATATTAAAGGATTAACATGCACTAATATATTCAATTTGGAGAAGGCTTCAGAAGTAAATATTATCATCCCAAATTATAAAGGTGGGAAACTTTGATTATGAAAGTTGAATACCATGTTCAATGCCCCATGGCTAGTGGGTGATAGATCCCGGATCTCAACAGGACAATCTAACTCCAGAGTCACAGATTGAACACCCATATTGCTTAAGACTGGGGCCAACAAACTTTTCTACAAAGGGCCACACAGGAATTATTTTAGGTTTTATGAGCCATGATATCTCTGTGAAAACCAGTCAACTTCACTGGTAGAAGGCAAAAGCAGACACAGATAATACATCAGTGAATAAACTTGGCTGTGTTCCACTTTACGTAAATAGGTACACAGCCAGACCCTGCTCAACATTGCTGCCTTTCCTGCAAACAAAGGAAGGAAAAATAAATGATTAAATGTTCTTTCAAAGTGAAATCTTTATATGACCATCACAACAGGAGAGCAAAACAATTCTGACAAACTCTTTCACTTCAGTGAGTTATTATGCTAGAACTAATGAATAATTACTTTGTCACTATTTATTAGTGTACCACTTCCTTATTAAGTAGTCTTTACTAAGTAGAGAGGTCCTCCCATGCAATGAGTGGACCCCAGAGCCAGACCACCTGGCTTCAAATCCTGCACTGGCACTTGCTAGCTATATAACCTTGAACAAATTAACTTACAATTCTATGTCTCAGTTTATAGATCTTTAAAATGAGTATATTAAACTCATTTAATTTGGTAAGAACTAAATGAGTTAATATATGCATGTTAAATGTTAAGAAGAGTACCTAGTGCAGAATATTTTAAAAATGTTAACTATTTTTATTAAAATACATAGGGAAAAAGTTCTTAATTGTGGCTTTTTTTGTTAAGGAACTACTGATTGAGCCCATGCCTTGGACAAGGGTCTTTCCTGAGTTTTATTCTGCATAAAACATATCCTAGCCATTAAGGAACTTAAAATATAGTAGTCATTAAAACTCTGAGCTATTTCAAGGATGTTCTAGGAAGTGATGTTCCCATTACATTAAAATATTGTGAGCATAGTTGCCTTGTTTCCCTTCCTTCTTATGTACCACAGACATCTATCAAAAGTTTCATATAAATATTTAGTGGAGAAACATATAGTAAGGGAATATAGTGGGGAAAACATGAAAAGGTATATCATAGGTGGAGGAAGGACAACAATATGACTTAGAAATGAAATATAAAAATAAAAGCAGAGAAAATATTGGGAAACTGCAATGCAAAGTAATGATTTCCATGGACAATAATATATATCATGACAGTATGATAGCCTCACACTGCTTGAGAGGTCAAATTTCATTTTGATAAATTCTAAGCAAGATTCATAATTCCTAGATTACCTTGGGATCTAGTGGTATTAAAAAGTTGTCATTTGTGATGGTGGTTTAAAATTATGCCATTTACAACATGTTCAACTTCAATAAGAATGATAATCTCAAAATGTCAATTCTCTCATCTGTAAAATGTCTTAAAATAATAATGATTACCTCATCACACTCTTATACGATGTAAATGCGATAGTGCATGTAAACCACCTAGCACGGGGCTAGTTCACAGAATAAAGTCAAAACATAGTATTTATCATCTTATTTTCACCAAGGGCTCAGAAAAATCTGTTATCTAGAACCTATCACAAAGGGATATGTTCAATATTATTCAACCCAGTTTGAGTATGACAGCCATATTAGGGTCCACTGGGTACTATGGCTGCCTCAAAAAACGTACCACGTAGGTTTCCTGTTGTGAGAGTGTAGGTGATTGACAGCCCTAGAAGCTGCCTTTCTGGATTCATCCTCACATTCATGAAGAGACAACATTTCCAGTGGGCTACTCCCAATCAATGGCTAAGCATAATGGGAATAGTAGTGTATATACATCTTATAAAACACAGGACTATTTTAACAAGTGCCTTTGACTGGAGAACTCATCATCAGCTTGGCCACAACCTTCTTAGAACTGTCTCCAAACTGACTCTTTCTGCCTGGTCCTCTTCTTTACCACTTCCTCCTCAAGTGTCAGACCTGCATAGTGGTGTGAAGTCTCCCCTTCCTCCTTTGACTCCCTCTCCCCTTTTATCCTTCACAGAGCTTTCCCCTAATGTCCTACAATTTAATCCTACCTTGGCATCTGCTTCTTAGTGGACCCAAACTGAAACAGATACCCAAAATGTATTGATACAGATCCTGACCTGTTCGGATTTCCCAATCCAATTTACCCTCACTCCTGGCTCCATTTTTCAACCCTGTTTTATTGGTTATTCAGTACAAACCCAATCAACTGGACACATGATACATATTTTTCAAGCTACTGACTTCTGCTCTAATTCCAAGCCACAATATTATCCCTCTGTCCCAAATAAGTGCTTCCATTACTTGTATCAACAATACCATTTCCCCTCATCTGTACCTAACATGGGCCATATGTGCACTGGTGCTTCTCCTTTCGTAGACTGCCCAGTGACTACCCACCTCTATGGGAAATCTCTCTTCACTCATGGTGACCTTTCAAAACAGTTTGTCTAAGCAAGGTGATAGTCAGGACCTATTTGATTTCTTAATGGTACTTATTAAAACAGAAATCTAGGGAAACAAATATTTTACTGCTAGATTGAAGAAATTTCTTAGGGGCACCTGGGTGGCTCAGTTGGTTAAGCATCAGACTCTTGATTTTGGCTCAGGTCATGATTTCACAGTTCATGAAATTGAGCCTTGCATCGGGCTCTGCACTGACAGCATGACCTGCTTGGAATTTTCCCTTTTGCTCTCTCTCTCTGCTCCTCCCCACCTCATGCATGTTCATACTTTCTATCTCTCTCCCTAAATGAATAAATAACCATTAAAATAAAGAAGAAGAAGAAGCTTCAATAGTACATGAAGCAACTTTATGAAGAGCTCCAGCACCCAAAACTGAGGGAAATAGAAATTTGAAGACGACATGTCGGGACAAAGATTCTAAAAGAGGAAAAGATGTATGCTCATAAGAAGGTGGTGTACAAAAAAACATAGTTGCTAATAAAATTACGATTCAGAATAATGCTCTAGACAATCAAATGCTTAATAAATCAATTTTAGTAATCAAGGAATTTTGTCTGGACATTTAGCTACAGGCTCACATATAATTATGAGTGTTTTAGTAATCACCATATGCAAATATAGCCACATTGGCCTTCCAGATAAGAAGAATATATTTTAAGTTAATAGGCACTGTTTTTTCCTAACAGTAAAATTTGGTCATTTATCCTCAAAATTGTTTTTTTTGTGTCCTTTAAACACTAAAATATAATGTTTTTCTTTTTCCCTAGGTGGGTGGGGGGTGAAGATTACCTTTTTGTTTTTGTCATATATTTGGTCTATACTTCAACATTAACGATACACAAGCAGGAGGACATTTTCACCACCAGTGGGCAACATGTTTAATAACTTGATGTTACATTGGTTATTTTCAGTTAGAAAATAAATGAAAATTTAGATCAATAATCTACAAACCCTAACAATCATATCACACACAACTATCAGTAAAAAACTGGGGGAGACGCACATTTTGCAATACATATACATTAGTTTATTTATAAATTATGCACAGGACTATACTAGTTGAACATATCATGCATAACAGTACATAAGCCAAAATAGTACTTCAAGGAAGAATGAAAAAATAAATATTAATGTTAGGGCTAATATTTTTCATTCTCTCCCTCATGGATCATTTTGCATATCCTACTTTTTATACCACTGGTTTACTTCATGAAAATATAAGTGAAGTCCTCAGAATATTATCAAAACAAAATTCCATTTCATTTTCTTCATATATTTCTACCAGGGATGCATTCCAACCACTTTTTTCTACGATTTTTGTCTGTTGTTGACAATTTCTAGATTACCTATATGATTTATATCTCTCAACATTTCCCTACATCAAAGCTTACAAACAGGCAGGCAATGGTGAAAATCAAACTTATTCTACATGGCCTAAACAGTATTTCTTAAATACCTGAAATCTAAAGTACATAGGAAGGGGGAAATGCCCTCCAAGCTGCATGTTACCTACCACTTTTTTTTTTTAACTCACACGTATACTGCTTAATTAAAAATGGCCACAAATTCCTTGGCATACCTTCCAGAGTTGAGTATATTTCCTCTCCACTTGAATTTGGCTTAGCCCTATGGTTTGCTCTGACTGATAGAACTAAATGGAAAATGGCAATGTGTAAATGTCTGATAGCTTCTGTTTCACACATTTTCCATAGATTTCAGGAAACCCAGGTTATATGAAGAGGCCATGTGGAGGAGAACTAATGCGCTCCAGCCTAAATTCCAGCCGAGCCCCTAGCTGATAGCCATCACTATCTGTGAACTATCTTTGTAAGTAATCTTACAATTCAATGGATTCAAGCCTCTGGACCACCACAGCTGCATTTGATAACATATGAAGCAGAGGAACCACTTTACTGAACCCAGTCTACCTACAGAATTTTGAATGATAATAAATGGTTGTCATTATTCCAAGCCAACAGGTTTTAGGGTGGTTTGTTACACAGTAATAGATAATCAAAGCATACATTACCTTTAAATGCTATGTGAATTTGTGATATCTTCCCTATACAAACTTTTCATTCTAGTTGGATTAATGGGTTTTTAATGTGACTTCACTTGTGCATTCTCCATGTCTTTGCTTGTGATACAGGTTTGGTGCTTATGTACAAAATTCTAACCATCTTTCAAGACACAACTGGTTACATATTCTAGCTCCCATGCCCTAATTAAATAATCATGGATGAATTGCTTCATATCCATAATCCTCTTCTTATTTATAGAATATGTGTAGTAATAGCAACTATTTCACAAGGTTATTAGGAAGATTAAAAGACATATTGCATGTAAAGAGCTTAACAGTGTCTGGCTCCCAATAAGTATTCAAAGGAGGCTATTTATTATTGAAACCCAACTCAAGTATTTAAATAGCCTTTATCTTCCTTCATTGTAGTATTGTTTAGCAGAGTGGTTCTCTGTTTCCAGAACTCTATTCCCAAAGATATGAATGAATTCTCTTCCATCCCTTCAAATCTTGGTTCAAAATAGATCACTGAAGAGAGTATCTATCAAAAGCTAAGACTGATCTTTCAAAGTGGAAACATTTTGGTCAGAGTAAGATCTATAAACAATAGGAAGTCAATGGATATTTGTTGAATTAACAAATAAATGAAAAAACCAGAAGGCACAGCCGATGTTCACCCAAAAATAGGAAAACAATTATTTCAGATGCTTTGTGTTTTATAATGTGTTACCAGTACATTATATTTCATTTACAAATTGGACTGATTATTAGCCTTATTAGTTCTTTCTCATGTGCCCTGTGTTATACCATCTTATGAAATGTATAATCCATAAATATGTATAAAATAAAAGAGTTGAACTTCATCAAGTCCATTGTCTAAGAAATATTGTCAGAATCCATGAGTATCTCAGTGTTATTTAATGGTGTTGTTGTATAGCATAAGAGCAGGTCTCCAAGATGTTAGTATTTAATGTTATGTCTAACTTTTGGCCCTCACTCTTATATTGTACCCCTCACTGAGTAAAAGTTCTAGATACCCCACTGATTAGGAAAAAAAAGAACAGCAGAGAAGGTGACTCTAGAGAGGATAACATAAAGCCAGGTAGAGTGTCAACACGACAACTTAGAAATACAGATATCTCTTGTTTATGTGTTAGTAACCCACTCCTAAAAATCACATGTGCTATGGGGGGGGGGGGAAACAAAGCAAAACAAAATAGCTGGAAAGTATTTCCATTGTTTTATATAGCAAAAATGTGAGTGTGTGTGTGTGCACGTGTTCACTATACTTCAACCCAACACTCTCAACATATTTATAAATATGACTAAAACATACACAAAAAGGTTCTACGGAATTAACAAACTCTCATATGATATAAAATAGTTAGAACATATGTCTGTGGTTATCAAATAATTAGTAATTTTTTTAAAATTACATTTTCTGCAGTAACATTTCAGTTCTATTGCAATCACTTTCTCATTTGCTTTGCTTATTTCCACACAATTTTCCTGAATACTTCCTTGTGTTTGGGAGGTCACATTGTAAACTTCTTGGCAAAAATCTGGCAACAATATGAAAGACATTCAGAACAAACACCCAGTGGCAGATAATGGCTCACCTTGAGTTGACACTGCGATGCCTTTCTTAGCATCAGACACGTCCAACCTACACGTCTCCTTTGTTGACACTCATTGTACTTTACACTTCTCAAAATATTTATCATGAGTTTGACATTCTACTAATTGTTTTTGGAACACAACTGAAGGCTTTTCCAAAACATCATTTTCTTTGAAATTTTACATTGAACTCTGGGGACAAAAATATAAATTTTCCGATGCAAATATAGGCTGAAATGTTGGAGTTCAGTGCTATAAGCACAATGAAGTTTAGATCTCAAAAACTAAAATAAACCAGGCCATTGGGATATATTAATTAAAGAGATAATATACAGGGTATACCTGTACAATGTTGCCTAGAATTATAAGGAAATTATTTCTATATTGAAAACAGAAACTAATGTGGACTTTTTGTCTCCCAGCATCAACTCTTTTTTAGTAATAGCAATTCTGTTTTATTTGGGGGAAACACTCCCATTCATTGTTAGTTTGTATGATGTGGGTAGGACTGACCATACCTCTGGTGCTGGCCAGGCCAATCATAACACATTAAACCTATGGCCACAATTCATATTTATGGATAGAAATATAAATACATGATCCAAGCCAGTACAATGATATTCAATTCCAGGTTTGTTTGTTCTGTTCAGAATGAAGTTCTGCATCAGAACTTCAAAAGCCTCTTTTTTACTGGACTGCTAAGCTGTAAGGAACCTGATCTACTAGGAACAGAGTCAACACAGAGAAACACAAAACAAAGATGGATTTAAATCACTTAAATCCAGCTCTTCCATAAAGTCAGTTACCTCTAGAGTTTTAGGCTATGTGATTTATTATTTATTTATTTATTTATTTATTTATTTATTTTTTGCACAAGCTACACTGACTTAGAATATCAAGCAAAATAGGGGCACCTGGGTGGCTTAGTTGGTTAAGCGTCCAACTCTTGGTTTCAACTCAGGTAATGATCTCACGGTTTCACAAGTTCAAGCCCCATGTTGGGTCTTGGGAATCTCTATCTCCTCTCTGATTCTCCCCCACTTGCACTGTCCCCGTCCCTCTCAAAATAAATAAACTTAAAAAAAGGATATCAGGCAAGATATATAAGCAAGGCCATGGTGGCAAGTAAACACAGCGGCTTAACAATTCTCACTCCCACAAAATCTGATGTGGATCAGGTAACTCTCAAGGGAAGTTCTTCATGCAGTGACTCAAGGATCCAATCTGATTCAACATGTGGCCTGCACAAAGTGCCCCTCAAAGAGGAAGAGACAGTGTTAGGTAAAACATTCTTCTTAAATACTTTGGACTAGATGTTACATGCATCATATTTTCTCATGCGCTGTTGGCTAAAGCTAGTCAATATGGCTTTTGTGCCAAGAAAATGGGCACACTGAATCTTGTTAGCAATAATACTCTTCTCCACAAAATAATTTTTGGATATCTTTAACTAAGTGTCCTGACTAATACAGAAATATTTTCAAGCAAATTATAAAGATTTCCTTTCCCATAATTGCCTACTAGAAAGAGGTTGAGAAAGAAAGATATTAGGGTGAAACATGGTAACGAAGGCAAACCTGGGTCTCTTTGGAGAGAATATGCCCTGTATAAACTACTGGATAAATTGCCTAATATGATTCCATGTGATGGGTGCACACTAGTGCCATTCATCTTGTCACTTTGCAGAGATATTATTTTCTCAAACAATGTAGCATTATGTACCTCACCCCAACATGCAGTAATCACCCTCTTTTCGTTCTGCATCCTGGCATCAATCACACTTCATAGCTTTCATAGCTGAGAAATGACATTGGCAGCTTGGCCTCAGAGCTTTCATTCATCTTTATCAACTCCTCTATAGACTTTCTTTGCCACTCTCAGCAGCACCACCAGCTTCTCCGCCACCAAGGCATGGTATTACACAGTTTAACCTTTTCAACTCCATTTATTCAACAAATCTAGCAACATTCCCTTCCCATCCAGACTGATAGCATTTAAACCCAGGACCCCATCATCTAGTTCCTCATTCAGATCAATATCCTTCTTCTTGGTTCTCCTGATATTAGGTGCACTCCTCTCTGACTCATCAGGTACACCCTTGCCAGTCCGATTTTACATAAACACCCACGATGTATTCCTTCATATTATTTCACTGACTTTCCAGTGAGTCTCTATTTTCTACCAAAACCAATATAAACTCACTCATTTTATTAATATGATCCCATCCTTTCTGCTCAAGTTTGTGGTACATTCTTTCTGACATTTATCTGTTATTCTACACAAGGTTGTCTTCAAACAATCTCACGTGGAATATTCTAGCAGGGTTGACTATAAGGCCTGCTACTTCTGTAGAAGAAAGCTGGTTTGGAAGAAAAAAAAAATCTGCAATCATGAGTTCAATAAAATATTCTCAGTAGAATATTTTATTGCAGCAGTAGACTTGGACTCCAAAATAGATAATCACCAGTCTAAATATTCAGATATGGGAAACTCATTAATTGGATTTAAAGGGGTTCTGTCGGACTTCCGCTCAGATCACGGTCTCCTGGTTTGTGCGTTCCAGCCCCATGTAGGGCTCTCTTCTGACAGTGAGGAAGGAACCTGCTTCAGATTCTCTGCCTCCCTTTCTCTCTCTGTCCCTCCCCCACTCATGCTTACTCGCTCTCTCTCTCAAAAATAAATAAATACATAAATAAAAATTTAAAAAATAAAATAAAGGGGTCTATACTATATATAAAGGTACTGCAGTATAAGTCTCCAGGATAGGTTATTTAAAAAAAAAAAAAAACTCAAGAGCATATCTTGAATATAATTAGACCACTAAATTGAACTCTTTAAAAGATATAAAATAATTACATCTTGATTTGGGTATAGCTCTCAATGGCAGATATATAAGCTATAGTAATATTTCTCAAACTTTAGTGTAATGCTTCTCAAACAAGACAGCTGGGAAATGGAATATTTAACTTTTCAATCAACTTCAGAAAAACAAGGTGCTAAATTGGCTGCCTCTACTCATTACAAACACCAGCAGAAAGCTAGGAATTAGAGGGTCTCCTAGGTGGCTTAGTCAGTTGAGCAACGAATTATAAGATTGCTTCTCAAACTTTAGCATAATGCTTCTCAAACTTTTTTCCAGTCTTATTGAGATATAATTGACATACAGCACTGTGTAAGTTTATGGTATACAGTATGATGATTGACTTGCATATATCATGAAATAACTGCCATCACAGGTTAACATCCATAATCTCATATAGGCACACAAAAAAGAAAAGAATATATATATATATATATATATATATATATATATATATATATTCTTTATTCCAACTTTTTCAAAGTGTGCAGTTTGTTCACTTGCAAAGCCTTGAGGTCTATGCATAAAGATTATAATTTTGTAAGTCTATAGCAGGGTACTGAAATGTGTACTTTATCAATCATTCTAGGAAACTCTATAGATATCCCATGTCCCATACCTTAAAATAACAGTAACAACAACACTGGTTTATACAGTAACCAGTCCTATGAAAAGAAGTTGACCATGGCTGAAGGAGTTGTCAAAGCATCAATCAAATGTATTTATCAGGGGAACATTCAAGATTTGGTGAAGTATAACTGGACATACAAGACACTTTTCACTTAGAGTATCCAAATATGGCAGATGCAGTGGTGAGGGCAAGGCTGCAGTTCATTAACTACGAAAGTTACATTACTACTACATTAACTCTCGAGCTGACCTGAGGGATTCAAATGATCAGGCTTTATCTAAGGATTAATACAGAAAAACTAATTTAGTTTACACTAATTCATAGGTATGATGAGCTGATAATATACTATCTATTTTGGACTGAGGTGACTCAGAAACTGGCATAGTGGCTGCAGGTTGAAGACATCAAAGCTGGAAAATAAGGAAATATAAGGCTGTAAATCTAAGGAATGCCCAACAGTACAAATGCCCATACTCAATGCTACTCCCCTACATCAAGAGCCTTACATGCAAAAAGCATCTTTTAAATGAATAGAGTGCTCAGAGTGGAAGAGTAATTATATAAAGTATATACATGCAAGGTCAATTCTGGGTATTCACAAGCTGCTGACCACAACAATGTGTGATTTCAAAGGCAGGTTAGAGAGCAGATGGGTTCGAAGGGGACAAAATGTGATGCTTAGAACTCATCAAGAAAGAATATGATCTTCTTTTTCCAGAAAGAAGAAATGACACCTGAGGAGTAGTCTCAAATTAAAAAACAGAAAAATGGGTTCAGTCAAATCAAAGAAGCTGCAACTTTGTTACACTAAGGTGGCTTCTTTCAGGCCATGATTTAAGCCACGACTTTAATCAAAGCAATCTTAAAAATCACTATTAAATATATGACATAAGATCCCATGCCTTCTAGCTATTTTTTTTTCCTTCTTACCAGGGCTTTATTTAAAATCATCTATGCTATATCATTCAGCCCTAAGTTCTTTCCTTTCCTTTTTTAATCTGTCATGAATTCATTTAGTAAACATTTACTGAATACTTTACTGAGCTAAAATGGTAAGGAAAATTTTCTTATTCTCAAAGGGCTTAGAGTCCACTATAACTCTCTCTTTTACCCCAAATAAATAAGCACTAGTTCAGTCAATGACTGGACCATATCTCCCAGCTGTGTCCATTTTAATATCTGTCACAACTAGAATCAATGTTGTCTTTGAATACATTTTTGCTGAATATCACACACATTTATTAAACACTGGCTTTCTTATGAGAATATTCCTGGCACCATGAGTTGGGTTATGCCTCAGGATGACGGGGACTTATAACCTACAACACTGGAGATGCCAATATCTACAATTAGTTTGGAACTTTTCACTGAAATGAAACATTATTCTGTATTTTTAAAGCTATTTAATATTTAGGTTTTAACATCAAATAAAGTGTCTGGAGTGGTTCCCAGATAGAGGGAACTTGTATAGGTACCAGACTGGATTTTATAAATTGTCAGAAAAAATAGCTAAATGTTACCATGTCTATACAACAATGAGAATCAACTAAGTGGGAAAGGTTAAAATTGGAGGAAAACTAACAGTAAATTAGTTGTTTGAAATGAATAGTCTAAACAAGACAGCTGGGAAATGGAATCTTTAACTTTTCAATCAACTTCAGAAAAACAAGGTGCTACATTGGCTGCCTCTACTCATTACAAACACCAGCAGAAAGCTAGGAATTAGAGGGGTGCTTGGGTGGCTCAGTCAGTTGAGCGACCAATTCTTGGTTTTGGCTCAGGTCATGATCTCATGGTTTGTGATATCAAGCCTTGTGTCAGGCTCTGTGCTGACAACATGGAACCTGCTTGGAATTCTCTCTCTCCCCCTCTCTGTGCCCCTCCCCTGCTTGCACACTCTCCCTCTCTCTCCAAATAAATAAACATTAAAAAAAAAGATAATTAGAAATTAGAGTCACATTTACATAAATTATTTATCCATTATCCTCATATCCTATTATCCTATTTATTCAGTATCCTATTTATTCAGTATCCTAGTATTACTATCAACCAATTTAATCAGGTTTTATAAGCCATCTAGACAATGTCAGTTATGGAGCAAATGATGGGGGCTAAGATCTGGTGATGGGCACTGTTATTGATAAAATCATTGTTCTCTCTCATACTTATACTTATCATTATATTTAAGCCTGGGCTTTACCAGCAAAGGAAGAGAAGATTTAATTTCCTACATTTCCTATGAGCACTATTCTTACTGACTAAGACATAATTGAAATGTTCTTGGTAGGACATCTAGGGGCAGCAGTTTAGGCTTTATTTGTCAAGATCATTAAACCCATAAGATTAAGAAGATCCAGTCTCAAGTAATAGAATCATTTATTCAAATGTCTACTTAACAATGATGATGCAGCGATGTTACATCAAAATAATACATGAGAAAAGACAAATATAAGAAAAAAATAAGTCCCTTCAGGTCTTTTACAATCATTATGCAGACTTAGTAATTTTCTTGATTAATACAAGAGGAATATTTAAAAGCTATTACATAGCTATGTTCTGTTTAGGAGACAAAAAATAACTCTTTGCAGAGATAATTCACAAGTTGTTTCAAAATGGAACTACAAACACCAATTGTCATTTGTTATTTATAGTTGCAATAATGTTGTAGATAAATGTCATTTCTTAGCTAAAACAAATCTAAGTTTATGTTGAAATCCTAGTTAAACCATTTTTATGGGTCAAGGTCAAAGGAGTCGTTGGGTGATTTCTGGTCACCAGAACTTACTTGGAAGAAAAGGAAGCAGGATAAAGTTTTTCAAGGTCCTATGCATGAAAATTGGTCAGCTGGAAGAAAATTGGTCAGCTATCGTTATTGAAGGAACGTGGAGGAGAAAAGCTGGAATAGGAGAAACTTGTGATGTCATATAAAGGACATCATTTGGCTGCCAAAATGAAAAGTGAAAATCAGCAGATGACCAAGACAGATTGAGACTCAGTCGAATATATATGTTGCTAGGAGTGCAGGAAGTAGAACATTTTGTCTGGACCCTCCTCTGGTTCTAATCTACTAGGGGCTAGAAAGCCATTATTGACCAGTCAGTAGAGCAAAACAGCTAGAATTCAGACATATCAATAGCACTATATCAATCACATTGCCTTTTTGTTTTGTTTTATTTTGTTTTGTTGCTACTCTAGCATCTTAAGTATACAGATGCCATCTCAACAAGAAGGGAGAGAAGAGGAAATTAAATTAGGTCCTTGTGTGAGTTCAGTAGCTTCAGGAAGCAAATACCATCACAGAATTAGAAGTACAAGATATTTAGTAGAGAAAGACAAATAAAAAAAATAAGTAGGAGAGGGATCAAGAGTAGGTGGTGAGTTACTTTAGACTGGTTCAGGTCTGACACCTATGAAGGGAGAGAGGAAAGGAAGGAGAATGCAGTAGGAAGAGCTTCATGATGCACTGTTCCTCTGAGAAACTCAGCCAGCTCAATGAGAAATAGAAATAGAAATACTGCACTGACCATAAACAGCCAGAGTCTAGTACCCCTGCTGCATTCAGTCGCTGGATGGAGAGATTATAACCTTGGTGTGAACAATGTAGCATATTCCAATAACAAGATTGGCTACCACACTCCTCACAGGACCTCTTCTCTGACCGTGACATCTGAGCCACAGAACTCTGTTGTTGCCATAGTCCACCCTTCACACTTCACTCTGCACAGATCCATTTTTCTATACAGTTTCGAAGCAGTTCCTCCATTTTTCCTTTGACCCTCTCTTCAGAAAAGGAAACTTGAAATAGAGAGGTCAATAGGATGAATTACATCCTCCATTGTTGCATTTGATCTGGAAACTGCAACTGATGATCATCTTCCTCCCTCTGCTATCCATTCTAAATTCCTCTCACCTTCAGTTATCACCTCTGCAGGTCTCAGTAGCTTACCAAGTATTACCTAAATCTTAATTCCTAAGTCTCTGGTAATCATACACATCCCTGGCTGGGATAATTTCATGTCATAATTCATAGTAAAAATAGTCCAACAGAGTACCAAGAGAAACCAAGGAGAGCACTTGAGTTCCACATACATTCTTCTCTGCTCCAAAGTGTAAAAGCAACCCCATCTACTCCTGCTGATTAGGATCAATTTTTATGGCCAGGATGGTGACATTTCTCATCTGTTCATCCTTATTCCCAGGAGTCCAAAGTTCTCAGGCAGCTGCCATAGCTTATAGTTCAATGGGATCTGCTCTGTCTCCTGGGAAAATTTTTTTTCCCTTTGGGGACTAAGATCTCCAACCTGCATATCTGTAAGTTTCAGGGATGAAAAGTATAAAGTATTCAGTTGTTCAAGAACATGATGACAAAGAAAAAGTTAAAAAGAAATAGGGGAGAGATCTAAGGATACATTAAACTACTGCATTCTATCAGACAACTCTCCTTCCTTGTACAATTCTATTTCTGTTTACAACAGTGATCTCATAAATGTACCTGAAATAATGCTATATACTAAAATAATACATTGACAAAAAACATCATGAGACAGCCTTCTCTCAAGCCATTTAAAATACAAATTATAAAACAAGTAGTGTATTTTTCAAAGTCTCTGATTTCAAGAGCTTCCTGTGATGCTCATGACCATCTCTCCACCATCAATGTTCTAAACAAATGATATACTTGAGAGCAAGATGTATTCTTTGTTTCATCATTATGCATCTGCCCATGTCCCCATTTTCCTAGAGGAAATATGATACTTTCCCAATTTTGATGCCAGTATCCCTTGTTTAAAGTTGATAAAGGACTTCCATTCTCAAGACATCTGTATACTTTCCCTCCTGCAACATTCACCTCTGTCTGTGACTTCTGGATTCAGAGCCCCTTTTGATGGTTCCTTCCTCATGCTGATTATTAAGTATGGAATTTGTTTTAAGCCTCACTTAGTAAGATATAGGAAAAATATTACTTAACACCTCAAGTTTAAGGTACTTTCCCATGCATAAATCCATGCATGCAAAATACTTTCAATGTCTCCTTTATGAGTAGCAGTAGTAAAAAATAACTGTAAAAAAAAAATCTGAACTAGAATTTGAAGTGAGTGGGTTTGAGATCTGCATCAACAAGTCAAATCAGCATGAGGGTAAGGCAGTTACCCACTCTTTCTGACTTATCTTTTTATTTGTAAAATGAAGATAAAAACCAACCAGATGAGTATTTTCTGAAGATAAAATGAAATAAAAGATGTGAGAGACCATTGTAAACTCTGAAATGGATTATATATGAAGTGATGTAATTATTAATAATATTATAAGTATTTATAATCCAAAGAAATACTTCATCATTAATCAAATCTTCATTTGGTCAGAACAAAATAATAAAAGGAAGACACTTGAAGTGAGTTGTACTTTTTGGAATCCTTTAAAATGTGCAAAGGATTCCCTACTCAGTACATTCTAAGATTAACCAACCTCATTCCTCTCTTTTACTGTATGATCTTGGCCAATTATTTAGAGTTTAGCCAAGGATTCTTAATCTATCATTAGGATTAGTAACTCTTGTCCTACTCATTTATAAAGCTAATTTGAAACCACATAGAATAATAAAATTAAAGCATTTTATATATTGTAATGTGACAAGCAAATTATAGGCTTTGTCTTTCTTCACTTTACTGTTCTAGATAGTGCTTTGGAAGTCTTAGTTTGGTCCTCTACTCAAACAGGCTTAAAGATAGTATTCAATATCATATATATTTGAAATTTCATATCAGAGGAATTTAAATCAAACACTTTTGGTTTCAAGGATTTTTTTTTCATTCTTATGTGCTATATCAACTATATGCTTCCAGGTCAGAGTTGGCCAAAAGAGGAACTCGCATATGGTTTGGAAGACAGAAGTGAGGTAGAGCCAACACTCCCTGAAAGCTATAGCATTCAGACATGGTAAAGGTCAAAACAATAAGGACAGACGAAGAGGTGCTCAGAAAATCCAAGCTTGCCCATATTCTCCTCTGCTCCACATCTAGCTAGTGTCTCACTACAGGCTCCCTTGGCCAACAGAAATACCAGGCCCAGCACCAGAGACTTGGGTAAAAATTCAAAGAGATAAAATCATTTCAGTAGAGGCAACAGCTTTCTCTGAGCTTGCATAATCTCTTGTGCTGTCCACATTGCCTCTGACCTGTCCATTTGCACCAGTGTCTCAGGCAGGCTGGTTAGCAACATATTACTCTGACTCCGACTCTTCCCCTTTTCAGACCTCCACTTCACCTTATCCTCCTAATTTCTCAATAATCCCCCAGTTTCCATAAAATGTATGCTGCCTCTGTTTGCTGACTGATACAAAAGTTACATAATTCTCATGCCTGCTGCAAAACTCTGACAAATGTTATACCTATGCAAAGCTAAATATGCAAAAATAAAAAGTTTAAAATTTTTGTTTTGTTAGTTTAAAACCAATAGGAATTTAGTTATTTTTTCCTTTTGCTATGTGGGTTTTATTACTGATAACATTTTAGTAGCCAAAGTATAAAATGCCTTTAAGTGCTCTAAAAAACTTAGTGACTCTTGGGTACCCAAGGACCTTAGAAAACTACTTTCTCTATATCTTTACAAGGCAAATGAGGAAACTGACTTCCAGAGAAATCACTTACCTCAGGTCCCTCAGAACAGCCATTCTGTTAAAAGCAAATTTCTTAACATGCTCCCTTACCTAATCATAAAGAATACAAACCATCTACCCAGGGGATTCATTCAATTCAGAATGTCAGGGGCTATGTTTCAAACAGCTTCATTTTTATATCCATGACCTATCCCTGACTCTTTGGTCCACTTCTGTTTTGTTTCCCATTCTAGAAGCTTCTATGCCAGGCAATATGAATTGTGTTGCTCTTATCTTACCTAAACATACACTAAGGTTCCTTCTCCCTTCCTCATTTTGGCCTTAAATAATAACAAACAATCTCCTAATCCTATCATCAGACATTTGGTGCATTTCCTATAACCTGCTCTATTAGTATTATCCATTCTCTATTATCTTTGCTTACTGGTTGTTATTTCAAAGATAATGAAAAAAGGAAGAGGGTGCAGATTGGATTTTTCATGAATAAAACTATCAAATGAATGGTGCACTGAAATCTATTCAGGCAGAGGAAATACCCTCCATTATAACAGATGTCAGTGCATGTTGATGAGTACCCATCTGAATATAATCATTGGAAATGAACATTTCAGAGGCCTGAAATACCTGCAGGCAGCTTTTTCTTAGGTCAGCATTGGAAAGTTTGAGAAATGATGCATTGCTCCCTCAAAATTCATTGGTACTAAATGAATTCTGAATACTAAATTCATTGGTACTTCTCCAAAATTAAATCTTATCTTGCCTGAAAAAGAAGAAATGTTTCTTAAAACACTTCACCTGCCTTTTACTGTTTCCTTTGCCTGGGATATTCTCGGGATAGGTTTTATTTATTATAACTAGATGTTGGTAAATTCAATCATTTATCTTAATAGGTTTGTTACCTACACATCTAGTTTTTTTTTAATGTTCATTTATTTATTTTTAAATATTTATTTTTGTGAGAGGGAGAGCACAAGCAGGGGAGGGGCAGGCAGACACATACACACACACAATCCAAAGCAGGCTCCACGCCTTGAGCTGTCAGCACAGAGCCTGACAAGGGGACTCAAACTCAAGAAATGTGAGATCATGACTTGAGCTGAAGGGATGCTCAACTTACTCAGGCACTCAGGTGTCCCTCTATTTATTTTTTTTGAAAGAGAAGCCTGGGGAGGGGCAGAAAGAGAGGAGGAGAGAGAATCCCAAGCAGACTCTGCACTATCAGCACAGACCCCAATGTGGGCTCGAATTCACCAGTCCTGAGATTATGACCTGAGTAGAAATCAAGAGTTGGTCACTTAACAAATGAACTACCCAGGTGCCCCCACATCTAGTTTTTTGTTATTTAATCTGACATTTCCTGACTACCTCTTGTATGCCAGACTTGATAGAAAGTGTTAGAGGTATAGAATGCAAATCATTAGATTCTAAATTTTGTGAGAGTAGGAACTTCGTACTGCTTATTCACCAGTAATATAATCTATGCCTACCACTTAACTGAGAGCTCTCTAGTTGAAAACAGTGCAGAGTCTGGTAAGAATAATTACACTACTTGTAATGAGTGTGATAATAGTGCTATAAATGCAGAATTGACAGAGCTGACAGGAGGAAAAATATAATTGATATTCTAATTTGAGCATCTCACTATACAAAGTGGGTTGGGTGCCTTTTTGGACAACCTATGGATGAAACTCACCTACAGTAAAACAGTGAAGAAGAAGGTCAAGCCTGATCTCAATCTAGAAAGTACAATTAGAGGGGAAGAATATTCAAATGTTAAAAAAAAACAACCCTAGACATGTTGTACAATAATTGCCATTACTCATGGAGACTCCAATAACCAGAAAAAGGAGCTGAGATCCCTGAAAAGTGAATGGCTTTGCTAACAACTTAGAGGAACCTTCTAATCTGACAAACAAATCTTGTTGAAATGTATTTATACTTCTTCCAAACACATAGAATAAAAATGAAAACTGACGAAAAGCAAGCTAATCAAATAAACAAAATAAAGAGCCCTTCATTTCATTACCTATCATCCAATTGGCTTTGTTAATGAAAATGGGGTTAAATATGAAAGGAACTGGTTGGTAAAGCATCTAAAGATTCATGTCCTGGCAAAAGAGACAGAGCAAATAAGCAAGTTCACACTAATGGGCTGCTGTAGCATTTTGTATATTTACAATAAGGTCTAAAACTACAGAATCTGCTGGTAAATCACAAACATGTTAAATTCAGTTAGAAAATCAAGAATATCTAGAGTAGTAGGAAAAATATGAAGCTTAAATCTAAAATTAAACCCACGAGTATAAACAATTCAACCAAGAGCCAGGTGTTGGATACAAAATCAACTAAAATTTTAGCGACTTCAGTGTTATTTTAGCTAGCAGGAATCATTTCAGAAGGCTGGGAGGCACAGCTTGCCATACCCAAGAGATTGAGCTTACATCCCAAACTTAGAACAGAGCCTTTCCTGGTTATGCTGTTGGTATTTTAAGAAACATGACAGCCCCATCTGCCATCCATATGAGAAGTCACTCTTTCCAAGATGTCACTGAATTTATGCCTGTAACCCCAAACTAACAGGAAAAGGAAATATCATTCTCCCTCATCTCCTTCCAAGAAAGGTTTAATGTGCAATAGTCTAGCACTCTTTCCAAGAAGATAACCAAAGATTTTTTTCTACAAATATATATATCAAAGTATGTCAATATCTAAAGAGTATGAGGTAAAAAAAAAAAGGGTAGCAATACACACAATGATTATTTTTAACCTGAAACTTCTTTGCCAAACCTTTACTAATCATTCCAAATGCATTATCTCATTTAAACCTAATCCTTACAATGATTCTAGGATTAGTTATAGCTATATTCATTTGGCAAATGGAAAAATAAAAATAAAAATACCTTAGAAGGTAAGACACTAGTTCAATCAATCAACAAAGATAGCAAAGTTTAGGACCGGGATCCAATCCCATATTTTTATGATGCCAAATTTCATGCTTTTAACTATTCTGACATAGTGTCTCTATAATCACATTACCCTTGAGATTATAATCTTGCGACAGCTCCCATCATCTGTATCAAGGCTCCTCATTCTGCCATTAGTTGGCCATGGATAGAATTCTGAGTATCTATGAACATGGATGTGAAAAACTTAGCATCCGTATTTTTACCAACCTCTAATGCACTTTAGCATATCCTCCATTTATGAATGTAGGCAAAACATCATAGCGATATCAGTAGTACCTCTAACCTTATCACTGATATTTCCATACCACTTTACAGTTGCAAAATAACTCAAAATATTATTTATTGTGATCGCCATTTTTGTAATTATGTTAGTTTTTAGGTCTGCCACTAAAACTTGTCCTTTAGTATACTAGTAAAGAAGCCATAGGTATCACAATTTTAAAAATATTTTGGCTCAATCCAAATGCCTTACTTTGAAATTCTAATAGTATTGTTTTATATCATTTAAAAACATCATTCTGAGAAGGGTTCCATAGGCTTCACTAGACTACCAAAGAGGTCTATGGCACACAAAAATTTAAGAAACCCTTCTCCATAAGATATCATCCAAATTCTTTTATAAGGCATCCAATTTTTTTCATGTAGTCTATTGGATAAGGAGCATTTCTCACGGGTCCAATCTGATCCCATGAGAGTATTTCTTAATGATTATTTTGAGCTGGAATTAAGGATTGAGTCAGCTTCTCTCTGGAAACTTCTGAAGTTGTTAGGCTGTGAACTCTTTGGTGTGTGTCCCCCATCATGCCCAAAGGAGCATGTATGTGTTAGAGAAAAATAAAGCTAAGTAAACGCATCTATAAATACAAATGAATCAGTAAGATTCAGTCACCTCTATTGCCTTACTATCTCCCCCCAGCTCAATTTAAAATCTAAGTGGTTATCCTTGTGTTTTCTATTCCCTTCCAAGTCAACCCCGTTTATCATTAAGTAGCACAACCAGGCTAATTTTTCTAAACAATGACTATGTTAACATCCCATCACTCTTCAAAAAAATCCCATGACTCCTTATCATCTGCAAACCAAAGTTCAGACTCCTTCAATGGATAGCATTCAAGGATTTCCATGTAATGGACCCACTTTAGACTTTCCAACTTAATCTTCCAACTTCTTCCTCTCCATCATCCTGTATAATAGACAAAATGGATCAATCACTGTTTCCTGTTTGTGACCCCATATTTTTTTTCCCTTTCTCTGTGCTTTTAATTACCCTCCTCCCTGTTGCTGGGATACTTCTGTAATCTTCACATATCTAAATCACACTTACTTGTCCAGATCCAGTACAAATGGCAACCATCCTCATCCAGTCCTAATTTCTGATTCTTCCCAGGAGACATAAAATCTCTTCTCTGAGCTTTATGTATAATTCACCTATGCCTTTCACTGGCCATCTCCCCTATTCTGTCTAATTTGTAATTATTTAATATATAACATCACTCCCATATTAGTAATAGTAACAGCAATTGAGCATTTATGCCGAGAACTACTAAACACTTTAGTTGAACCGCCTTATTTAACTTTCACAACCACCCTGTGAGTTAGAATCTATTACTAGTACCATTTTATAGATGAAGAAACTGAGGCATTAATGGTTAGACTATCTTGCCAAAGGATTTAAATACTAGCCTTCAAACTCAAGCACTCTAACCCTAGAATTCACCCTTGGCCATCCTTCACTATTCTGCCTTATCTAATAGACTGTAAGCTCACTGAAAACATTTCTGAGTTTGGTACAACTTAATTGTTTACACAATGCTCAGCACTGTGTTTTGGGTGTAATCTGTGTTCAATAAATATTTGAGTAAATAATTTTTAGATATTCACCTATGAATCACAGTGTTTGAGACAAAATGAAAGGGAAAACAGTGTCTCCTTCTAAAAAATATTTTATTTCTTTTTACTGGAGTCATCAGTGAACTTAACTTTTCTTTTATATGTATTAAGCTTAATAAAGTATGTAACATGATGGCTCCACTTAATAATTGTTCAATAAATGTTACTGATAGTTACTGTTTTTTTCTTGCTATTATTATTGTTCTTATTACTACAGTGACTTAGGAAGAAATGTTTAAGCCTCCCATTGCACATAAGAGAATACTGTCTTCAAAGCCAGAACTTAAGCCAGTGGCTTTTCATTTCCAGCCTTTGGCTCAAACTGATAGAGCCCACAGCTATCACCTAATCTCAAGAATCACATCTACTTCTTTAACAAAGAGTAGAAATGAAATCCATTCATTACTGGCCTGTGACATATTTAGTAGCATTCAGAAATTCAATTTCTATGATCATCTTTATTCATTTATTTGAAACAGAAGTTGTAATGGAAAAAAAAATTGAAGACGATTTGTGTGCTTAACTAGCACCAGAAAATTCAAGATGTTATGCAACTTCCATTTTTAAATAGCTTCTTCTTCTACCTCAGAATTGCAAGTATAGGAGAAATAACCAACCTTTGTTTTGAAGTCTCTGGCTTTTGTCATTTCATAGCAAATTTTAAAATGCTTAAAGATAACATCTTTGATTCATTCTGGCTGGAAAGATAAAGCCAGTGTGCTAGTATTCCAACTTCAAAAGATATATACTGCTAAGTCACTCCCTGCTTGTGATCTATCATCCTTTCTGAGGAATAAAAACTGTTGCATAGACCAAATGGACAGAAGGGGAAAAATTAAATTTAACAGCTTTCTGCAACAGACATGCCTTTCTCTAGAGACCACTCCAATTATCTTAACCGTAATAAAAAGTTAATTGTTAGTAGCCTTCCCTCTGCCAGCTTTCTTCAAGTTCAGTCCTCAAATAAGCAGATTGCCTTCAAAGTAAATAGAAATTCATTGCAGGGATGCAGAAATGTGAGTTCTCAACCTGGAAGCAATGACCCAAGTGCTTCATACTCCATTTCTATCTCTGGCTTTCACTGTGACTCTAAACAGATGACAAATTACCCTTGATTTGAACTTAACAGCTGTCTGCTCTCCCCACCTCAGCCTGCTTCCCCTCCCCTTACCTTCTCTAATATGATCCTCTTCCTGTATATCCCATCTCTGTTAATGACACCATGATCTACCCAGTCACTGTGTCCCTTTCACAGTCCTTACGAAGATATTCATTCAACTATGTTAGCCCTCTCCTAATGCCTTCCCAGATGCTGAAGAATTAGGTCCCTTTCATACTATTTGTTCTATGCTCCCTCTCCAGATTTTGTGAGTTCACCTTGCCACTTTAACATTTTATCAAAAGCAAAAATAGCCATTGTGCCAGACTGGAAAGGTTCTATACCTTTAAACCAAAATGGAACATGCTCCAACAGGTATATCATATTCATTAGCAACAATATAGCCTTCGCTTGTAAAGGGTTTGGCAAACTGTCAGACCTCAACTAGCATTCCCCTCTTTTGAGATTGCTAAACCTTCATCTCTTACCAGCATTTTTTTGTCCCTCAAGTAAAACTGAAAAAGGGAACTCAGAACTGGAATTCAGATAGCACCACGTCACACAGTCTTATTGTTCCTGTCAAAAACAACTGCCACCACTTTTATTATTTGGGTCAGTTTTATAGTTTCCCAAGCACTAAAACAACGCTGCTTAAAATGGCCACTGGCCACTTTTGATTATTCTCTTCAACTGTTCCATACAAGTACTCTTCTAACAGAAAAAGAGAGGAACTGAAAGAGAGAGAGAAAAGGTGATGTAAACTGGCTTTTGTTGGACTTCTGATAGTAGAGATATTCTAGAATGACTGTGGATGATGCAATTTTGACTAGAACAGGCCTTTTAGATTAAGACAGCATTGTCCAAATGAATAAACATGATTTTAAATTTTAAAAAAACATAAAAATAAAAATAAAGGTGCAAATATTGGTGGAAACTCAAAATTAGTTTACCTGTATTGGTGTATTATCAAAAATATTTGGAAACTGCTGGATGATCACATTACCCAAATAACAGAAAGATGCTTAGAGGTACAGTAACCTCTCAGCTATTCACTTTTGTTGAGCTATTTCCCCTTCTCCCATGGATTCAGAGCCAAAGCCATTTTTATGCTTTTATATATAGTCCAGTTTACAAGAATAAAGGGCAGGGTGGTTGGCATTTCTGCCCATAAGAATACTGTTGAAACATAATCTTCACATCTTTAAATTCCTCTAAACCAGAAACCTCATAGTCTCCTTAAAACCTTCCTTGTCATACAAATACTGACTGCTCATCAAGGACCACTGAATTTTATCCCTGAATACTGCCTCGGTCTGTCCCTCCACCCCATTTGCCCTACAGCGATGCCACAATGCATACAGCAAAGGGTGGTGCTCCTGGCATCACAGCACAGGGTCTGGACATCAACACAAACTCTTTCTCATGGACAGTATATGTACTCTATCCAGGTTCATTTCCCAACATTCCCCTTACATGCACACTCCTGAAATACTGAATTTGCTATAGTGTCCCACCCATACCTGATATTTCTTTGGGTCTCCATATTTTGGGGAACTTCCAATTACCTAGAATGCCCTTCATTCCCCATTATCAACTTTTACTTGCCTAGTTAATTCTTGTCCCTTCTTCAAAATTCCTCTGTTCTGTTCCCACACAAGACTTACTTTAACCTTCACTCTTGATCCCAGTCCCTGTTAGACTTCTATCACTTTATTCATTAAACTTAGTCTTACCATATTATATTCATATGATGTGTTTATGTGTCAGCCTCTTCCACTAGATTGGGAGTTCTTTGAAGTCAAAGACTTTCTCTTATTATTTTTGTATTTCCAGAGCATTTGACATATAATGGAGGTTCAAAAATATTTATTAAACTTAACTGAATGTGTATATTTATTTCTCCATAATGTCATATGCAATAGGCGATTCAGATATCTACCTACGGCATCCCTAACCAAATGCTCAGACAATATATCCCTTCACATTGAGCTAGTCCACAGCTTATGCATGTGGGTAAGCCTATAAGAAAATAGAAAAAAAAAACAACCTCTTTTATCATATCAACTATTGCCTAAAGAAAATGGATTCTGGTCATTTCCTTGGTCTGCCACACTTTGATGGATTTGGGTTTGCAAGTTTGCTCAGGAGCTGAGACGAACTGAAGTTCTATGGACAAGAGAGGGAAGACGTGAGAGGTGTAAGCAAATTGGCAAGATGGTAGACATTTGAGCGCTTCATGAGAAAGTGCTCTCATTACCCACCCGACCTCTTCAGTTAATATTACTAATTCACAAAATTTGTGGGAGTATATTTCTTGAGGAACCTGGAGAAAAGGATAAAGAATAAGCATATGCATGTGTGCAGGTGAGAGATGAAATGAGCATGAGAGCAAAAGTCCATAGAACTTATATATAAATACATATGAATTCTATAAATATAAATTATGAATATGTACACATACACACACACACACATGCAGTACTAGCACTCTGCACTTGAAAAGACACATCAGGAATCCATTGACAGGGTCTGTATTTTAGCAATACAATCCAAAAAGTAAAACTAATAGACATCATCAGATTTTAGAGAAGACAGCAATAACACTGGGTCAATAATATTGGTCACCAAAAACATTTTTGGAAAAAGCTGAATTGAAACTGGGCTCCAAGTGACCTGGAGAAATGAGTTAATGGGATGTGATTTAGGAAAGGGATAGCCATAAATTCAGAAGCAGCAATTGAGAAACAAAAAAGAATCAATCTGACTAGGGCAGAGGGTGTATTTGAGACAAATACTATATTTTTATCCAGAAATGTAGCATCTCACCTCTTTGAACTGTATCAAGTAGCTTAACACTCTGACCAAATGCTTTCATTCAGCTATCAGTCATCTCATTACCAATTTTTATGCTCTGAAAACCAGACCATCCTATTAAGAACTTTCAGGAGTAAGAGTACTCTGAGCATCTGTGTCTAATAATTTCAAATCTCTCCCTTGGCCCTTTCCTAACCATAGTATTTGATTATTTTGACAAAAAACAATTATTTCTCTTATTATATTTTGAAGACTGACCTTAGCACTTTATACAACAGTAAAGTCTTTCTACGTCTTCGGTATCACCAAGACTCAATTTCTCACACTGGCATCTAGAACATGAGGTAACTAGATGATGCTTTGTAAAGTTCCATTAAAATTATGACAAATTGTATTTGCTACTTTACATTTATTAGTACCATGGATGCTCATTGCTTTTACCAAAAAGGCTGAGTTTCCTTTTCTTGTTTCTCAGGTAGGTGATAGTTAGGAAATCCTAGAAAAGGCCTGCATCCCTTCAAATCCTTGTTCAACTCCTTATGGAGATATCTGACCTTAGGCAACTTACTTCATTGACCTCTAAAACTCTTCATCTGTGGAATGTTGATGTTAATAATGAAACCTGCCTTATTTGTATGGATTAAGTGACCTAATGTTAACATGTCTATTAATTACCATTAGGCTCATTATGAGAAATAAAGTCCAGAGAAAGAAGTCCACAGATGAGCGATCTGTATGGTGGCTTCATTGTACCAGGCATTCAGGATCTCTCTGTCTTGTTACTAGACAGTACTTAGCTTCTATTCTCATGGTCATTTCATTATCCTAGAAGGAGAACTATTAACCAGGACACATCACATTTCAAGCAGCAGGAGGAAGGGGAAAAGGAGGGAGTATTGCTTACTTGTAAAAGACAATTCTTGGACACCCTATCTGGCAGCCTCACTATTAACTCACCAGGTAAAATTTGTCACTTATGATCTACATGTGAAGGAGACTAGTGAAATGGTCGAGGACAGTTATTGTAACTGTAGTGGCCAAGGGCAGGCCACCTAAAGATGGGCCAGATGGCATGAAGATTATTTTGAGTTAAAAAACAATCAAAATGGGGTGCCTCGGTGGCTCAGTCTGTTGAGGGTCTGACTTCAGCTCAGGTCATGATCTCACCATTCATGGGTTTAAGCCTGTGTCAGACTTTGCACTGACAATGAGGACCCTGCTTTGGATTCTCTGTCTCCCTCTCTCTCTGTCTTTCCCCAACTCTCGTGCATGCTCTCTCCCTCTCAAAAATAAATAAACATTAAAAAAAATCTTTAAAGCAATCAAAACCCAGCAGATTCAGGAAAAGTTTTTTTTTACTTCCTTTTCAACTATCTAAAAATTTTTAGATAGAGGACCAGCTCCAGTAACAGAGCTATCACTATAGCTGAATAATTATAATATGAACTATGCATGGTAGACAGGGAGGAAACTAGCAAGGCGTGATTGATCACAGTCCTATGTCCCATTGTTTTTCAGCAGCCCAGCAAACATTTGTTTACCAAACATTTGCTCTTTTTCATTTTCCTGTGAATTGCATTTCTTTTATTTGAAGTCCGAGACCCCTACACACTTCTCCTTAGTTCAAAATGAAATATATACCTCATTTTTGCCTGTCTTTGGAATCTCATGTCTGTGTGGATTCTCTATACATAGGAAATTAAATTTGATTTGTTCCTGTTCATCTGTGAGGAGCAAATCTGACAATCCATCAGTTTGATTCTTAGTCTTGGTAGAGGATGTTGAAGAGTAGTGGAAATTCTTCTTCCCTGACCTAATCTTTTTAGTTTTTGGTTAGGTTTTTGTTTAAACTATAATCAACAGATTTTCTTATCTACAACATCATTATCATAGAAATATGAATTCTATTTAGAATCCCAATTAGATGATAATCAAATAAAGATTTCATATGCCATTGGAATCCTGGGTCCAACTAATGTCTGTCTAATGTTCATTATGTAGAATGTCAATACAATTTAGCATTAATACAAGCCTAAAATCATACTTTGGCCCAGAATGACCCACTCTAAGCATTACTTTGGAAAAATATGAAAAATAGTTATTTGGGAAAAATAGATGTATTTGCTGTCCCAAACTAAGAACTTTACAGTTTATCCAATTCCCATATATGGTTCAAACCAGAATATCATAAATTATTAGCATGTAAGTAGCCAAAAGTAAATAGGCATGCTGACAAATGATTACCTGCAAAATGTCATCCATCAACATCCTTTCTGAACAAACATAAAAGTCCGTTTTCCCAATTTGTTTTTCTGCCCAAGAAACTCATTATTTAGGATGTGATTAATGTACTGTTACTTCAATATCACTGACGCATGTACTTAGTCACATGGATCACATACTTAGAATAAAAACTTGCCAGAAGTGAATTACTGGAAAAGTTGAGATCTCAAAGCAATGAAATCACTTGTAATTTAATCAATAATATCTTCAGGAATTAAGGCACCTGGTTCAATTGAGAATAGAGCTGCTCTGAAAATTACATGGTTAACTTTGCTATTTCTTTTTTTAGGAATAAAATTATTTTGCAGCACTATATTGGACAAGAATTTGGGTTCATGTTCAAAATGGCTGCAAGTATCCAAAAATAGACTTCTATAACCATATGTTCCAAAAAATATAGTTATCTCATCAGAAAACTATAATGAAGGCTGCTAATGTTTCAAGGACTTACTGTAGATACATTAGTATCTGATGGAAATAATCTTTAAAAATTGGGGGTAGGGTGCTAAGAACTATAAACAGAACTAAAATGAGTGATAGACTATGAATATTTTTGCAAAGCAGCTTTAGGGAAGCTAAAGGAAGGCAAAGAAATCTGTACTCAAGCCAGAACTTAGAATGCTGAGTTGGTTACTGAGAAAAAAATGATGTTGATATAGAAAAGGAGTAAAGAGGACTGATAAAATCAGCTTTTACGATGTCTTCTGCTGTGTTCTTATGTACTCAATCATGAAATACCTAATCCTGCAAATTGGGAAAGGATTTTGAAACAACATACTTTTAGTGCACATGGTTACTTCTTGCTAGCTATGTCGGTTGAAAGATGGGGGCAAAAAGTATTGCCAAATTTTTTTCTCATTTAAAGAAAACAATAGGAAAGTATAGTGGGCCCTAGGAGACAGGAGTCAACAGATTCCTTTATAGAAGAATACTATAAGTAATGGCACACCTGATGAAATATATCTTCTACTGAATATGGCACACAGATTGAAATATTTCTTCTACTGAATATAGGTTCTGTGTTTAAGATATCTATCCAAAGACAGTGTGTGGGAAGGACAAGTTTTCTTGCCTATGGTCATATCTAATGGGATACTGAAGCTGCTAGTAGATAGCAAGAGCCAAGTGTTAAATTTTCAGGAATTCTACCAACTAGTTTTTAAATGCAGCTACTGTTAAAAATTACATTACATAAACTTAAAATAGAAAAATTATACTAAGGGGTACCTGGGTGGCTTAGTCAGTTGAGCATCCAACTTCAGCTCAGGTCATGACCTCATGGTTCTGAGTTCAAGCCCTACATCAGGCTCTCTGCTGTCAGCATGGTGCCTGGAGTCTGCTTCCGATTTCTATGTCTCTCCCTCTCTCTCTGCCTCTCACCTGTTTGTTTTGTCTCTCTGTCTCTCTCTGTCTCTATCTATGTCTCTCTCTCTGTCTCTCTGTTTCTCTCAAAAATAAATAAATAAGCTTAAAATCAGGAATTATATTAAAAAAAAAGTAATAAATACCAAAAGCAGATCACTTCTTAATTATTTTTTTACCGTATTTATTAACTATGGTCTTGAGGCTATTTACATCTATTTTGTCTCTATAATGGAAATACTATATAATGCCAGACTTTGTGCATCTCTTCCCAATTCCAAGTTCAAGGACATCATATTAATAGTTTGAAATTGTCCATGCTGGAAGTATTTACATCATGGAAACCATTAAATGCTGTAAATCAAGGGTTGATCTATTATTTTGTTGATTAGTATCTAAATTTAAAGTTCTGGAAAAATGTTAAATATTAAGATTAAAGTGGATCATGTCCCCAGGTGTTATGAATTTCCCCCCAAAATGAGAAAATATGCTTCTAGTATTCAAAAACTCTTATCCAATTCAGCAGAGAAATAGCTTGCATGATTAAAGAATGAGTAAAGTTGCAATGGGCATCTTCATTGTTTCACTTTTATCTTATTAAACTAAATTAGAGTATCAGTCAACATTCATGTTGGTTCTGCATTCATTTATCAATGTCATGAGTGACTCCTATTGTCAACTATGATAGTAATAAAGAATTTATTGCAACGTGACTTTGTCAGATCATTGTTGAATCGCAACCGTAGGTAAACTGTAATAGAAGAGTTTAACAAAATCAACAAAAGCATTTGTTGAGAATCAGTTGATTGTGTGGATTAACAATAAAGAATATTGTTTAATTTCATAAGTATTTATAAATGTACTATACAGCCTTCATATCTTTAAAGTTTATTATAAACTTACATATGCACATATATGCATGTTCTTTTATCAGAGGGCCTGTTAAACATATCCAATATACCACGATCAATATCTAAGTTATAGAGCATTCTTCTAAAAGTATGCTTTCCCAGGGGTGCCTGGGTGCCTCAGCTGGTTAAGTGACTGACTTTGGCTCAGGTCATGGTCTCGCAGTTCATGAGTTCGAGCTCTGTGTTGGACTCTATGTTGACAGCTCAGAGCCTGGATCCTGCTTCAGATTCTGTGTCTCCCTCTCTCTCCACCCCTCCCCCATTCACATTCCGTCTCTTTCAAAAATAAACATTAAAAAAACATTAAAAATATGCTACCCCCAAAACACTGTGGCTTTGTGCTGTGATCAATCTGTTCTTGAATTTATTTATATTTTTAATTTGCATTCCCTTTTACCCTTAATGGTATCAATTACAATGCAAAGTATTGCTTCTGTCAGACTGGTTCACTTTTCCATTTGTGACTTCATGTATCTCAGTGACTTCCCCTCTCAGCTTCCATTACTTCAAAATGAAGATCTCTCATCTAACTGATTCAGCCTCTATCTTTGCTTATTTCTGTTGTTCAGAAATCCCCTATAAATCAAAGACCATGATATTCATTCACTTGATCAAAAAAAATTTTTCCATATTATCCATTGATATTGCCAAGATCTAGAAAGCCTGGAAAAAGTTATGCCACCATCAGAGACGTCAATAAAAGGAAGTGAGTTCTACTCTCAACCCTGCACCAGAGACTGCAAATGGCAGATGAACAAAAGGTTCAAGATCCAGGCAGAAACGAGATTACTTTGAGAATGGGAAAAGGAAATCATGAGACTACTGGAATGTAATCAAGAAAGCATTCCAATGCCTTTGGATTACCATTAATGTTTTCCAAATTGAGGTGCATCCATAAGTAATTGGCTACAAGTAGAGGGTTCCATCTTTTTTTTTTTTTAAATATTAGTAATACCTCAACATACTACGTGCTGCACTAGGTGCTGGGGATACAACTGTAAGTAGGCTATACTTAGTGCCTACCCTCAGGAAGCCTGTATCCCAAGGTTGGAAAGGATAACTTCTTTGTCATTTTGCTTCTTAAGGAAGCATGTTTTCTATTTCTATCGCAGTACCTGTCCTTTCCTTGACCTTCTCTAGACCTGTACCATCCCGAGACCATTCTGAGAAATATCTTGACTTCAAATATTTCTACACATATGTATATGTCTATAACTATATCCCACTAATTTAGTGTTACATTTATCCACTCCATGGTTATTCTTCTTTTATCTCATCATTAAATAGACTACCTTAAATAGACTACATCCGACATTATTGTTTCTTTCACCTTACTCTCTGATCATATATTTTGTTATTTTCTCACTCCTTCACTCCACTCCAGCCACACTGGCCTCATTGCTGGTCATCAGACATGCCAGGCACACTCCAAATTTAGGAAATTTGCACTGGATATTTCCTATGCCTGGAACATTCACATGAGTAACTCCTTTACATCTAAATCTTAGTTCAGTGTCACCTTCTTAATAAGACTTGCCCTGACTACCTGTGATGGTTATTATAGGTGTTAATTTGGTCAGGCTATGGTGCCCAGTTTGTTAGTGCTTCTGTGAAGGCTTATTATAAATGAGTAACATTTAAAATCAGTTGACTTTAACTAAAGGAGGTTACTTTTGCCAATATGGATGGGACTTATCCAATCAGCTAAAGGCTAAAGAGCAAAAATTGATGCTTCCAGGAGAATTCTACCTCAAGATTGTAACATAGATCCTGCCTAAGTTACGAGCATGTTCATTGGCCCTATAGATTGCATCATTTGTCAGCTCCCCAATATGTGAGCCAATTCCTTAAAATCTGTGTGTATACAAATATGTGTGTATGTGTGTGTATAAAATCTCTCTCTATATATATATACATATATATAATAAATATAAATTTAAGATTTTAAGGAATTTTTTAAAATATTTTTAAGTTTATTTAGTGTGTGTGTGTGTGTGTGACAGAGAGAGAGAGAGAGAGAGACAGAGAGACAGAGAGAGAGAGAAGGGCAGAGAGAGAGAATCCCAAGTAGGCTCTGCACTATCAGTGTGGAATCCAATGTGGAGCTTGAACTCACGAACTGTGAGATCATGACCAGAGCCGAAATCAAGAGTCAAATGCTTAACCAACTGAGCCACCCAGATTTTAAGGAATGTTTAATGGAATGTGTGCACAGAACCAATAAGAAAATGATGATTGACATACTATCCTACTTAAAATTACACTTTCTGGAACTGCCAAGTCTGTTTATTTTTCTATACTCATTTCCCCCCATAAAATTTCTTACATTAAAACATACTGTTGAATTTATTTCCTTTTTAGTTTATTTATTTATTGACTATCTCTCATCCATACTAGGAAAATATACCATAATGGAACACAATTTTGTCAGTTTGTTCACTGATGTGTCCCAGTGAACAACACCAAACCAAAACACTGCCCAACACATGATGGATGCTGAATAAATATTCGTTGAGTGTATTAATGGTCTATGATGTCCAAATATAATGCATAAAACATTATGCAAAAACAATTTTGCTACCATTATCTTAATATTAACAATTTCTGCAATTTACCAAGAATTACTACAAACAAGATACACCATAATTTCATCTTTTTGTGTTTATGTCACTTAAGATCACAAAAACCCTATGAGGTGAGTTGGATGATTAATCTTGTTTTCCTAACGAGGATGCTGATTTACAGAGAGTTAGATGATTTCCCAAGATCACAAAGCTCACAAGTGTCAGGATTTAGTAAGTGGACTAAAACGCATGTCGATTTTCTTCTGGAGCCTATTGCTCTTAATTACTCTGATATTGGGAACTAATATCTTAATTACTCTAATATTGAGATATTAAATCTTTACCCCAATTCCCTGAATTACTCCACATAATTGGAAAGAGTAACAAAGCTAAGCTTGGCCAAGTTACTTTGTAGAGACAGCAAGGTTTTGTCCTAATGAAACCCATCTCAAATGTATACTCATCTAATATTTTGCCTTGTTTTCATTCTGATCTAAAGAAAGACTAGGGTTTTATTTTAGCAAGACTTTTTATCTTTCCACTCATTTCTTCCACTGTTATGAACAGTTCATCTGTAATTTAAAACTATGAACTATAAATCTTGCTGATAGCCATGCATATCTCCTGAAAAGACACTTCATACTGCCTGGGTTTTATTATTACAATTTGTCAGATCAGTTGGCAATTGAGAGACTTGTTCTTATCTATCAGCTATAATAGGTAGTGAAATAATAAGCGATTGAAGCACATATTCATTAATCATCTTTCTCCAATTCTTTTCTTAGCGAAACTCATGTGGCTTTGAAATCAAGTTGCTTTATAAACTTTTAGGAAATAACCAGAGAATGAATGTGAAGAGAAGTAGATTCTATTAAGGTTATGTTTCAAGGATATGCCCATTATAATGAGGTTCCAAGAAATGTCTGTGTCTGACATAAAGTGATCAGTATGTACAGGAGAGTTCAGGGTGGCTGCTGGGTTGTTGGCTTGAGCACACTTAAAAATTGTGAATGTGATTGCATTTCATTCTTAGGATATGTATAACTCATAGGATATTCAGCTTACGTCTAAGATAATGGCATTTTCTTTTGCTTTTATTACATCAAGATCAAACTTTTTCTCATGAGAATCTATTTCTTAGTTCCCTCATGTAAGAAATGAATCTTAAGGCACCATCTCTAAATAAATTATAACCATAATCTAAAAATATCCAGGCCTCAAATGCTAGTAAACCACTGTACTACTTTGATTGCAAAGAATAGTAGAGTCAGCTGGCTTAGGCAAAAAATAAAAATGACTGCCTCACATAACTAAAAGTTCAGGAATAATTTAACATCAGCAACATCTGAATCCAGGTCCTCTCCACTTGTCTATGGCACTTTCTTCTCTGTCACCTTTCTGCCCAGAATATTTTTCATGCTGTGCTAGGAAGCCAGCCACCACTAGTTCCAGATATGTCTCTTCACAGTTAACAACTCTATTTGGGATGGGGGGAAAGAAGTGTTTTAATATTTTCTTCTGAATATTTTTAGATAGGAGTTTTGGACTTGAGTCCCATTGACCTGATAGATTGTAGGACGGGCAAGCAAAACCAATCAGTGAAGTCAGGGAAATAGAATATTCTTACTGACTAAGCATGTGTCATATGCCCATTCTCAACCTGGGGATAGGTCTGGGGACAGATCAGAATCACCCAGGAACACAGACTGAGAGTTGAAAAAACTGCATCCCTTCCTCAGGATTCACTAAACTAGCCTACTTTTCCCTCTGCTTTTTTTTTTTGTTTTTTTTTTTTTTTTTTATGAAACAGGATCTGAAACACAACAGAAAACCATTATCTCTTAAAACGGAAAAAATGTAAAGAAACTGCTGCTTTTAGCTTGTAGTTGTTTTTTTTTTTTTGTTTTTGTTTTTGTTTTTGTTTTTCATAGTAGCAGCCTGGCAAGGAATGAAAGCCAGTCACCTGGCAATCATGAAGCTCAAGTACCAATCCTGGCTCATCCACCATCTAAATACATGAATTTCTGTAAGTCTTACTGCTTAAGAATTCAAGTTTAAGAAACAGCGTGCCTGGGATCAAATCTGTAACACTTCTTTCTAGATAGTGGGCCTTTTGAAATGTTAGAAATTGAATTGTGTTCTCCAAAAATACATGTTGAAGTCTTAACCCTTGGTACTGAATAAATATGACTTTATTTGAAAGCAGGGTCCTTGAATATGTAATCAAGTTAAGATGAAGTAACTGGAGTGGGTTTTACTCTAATATGAGTAGTGTCCTTAGAAAGAAGGGAAAACAGAGACACAAAACACAGAGAGAGAATTCCATGTGATGACAGAGACAGAGATTATAGTGATGCATCTACAAGATAACAAATACCAAAGACTGCTACCAACAGAAGCAAGGAAAAATTCTCCCCTACAGGTTTCAGAGAGAGTACGACTATGTCAGTTGGGCTTCTAGCTTCAATAACTGTGAGAGAGTAAATTTCTGTTTTAAACCACCCACTTTGGGGGTACTTTGTTAGAACAACCTCAAGAAACTATTATAACAATATTCCTAAATGGTTTAAGACCCAGTTTCCTCAATTATGAAATGGAAGAACCTCAGCCTTATTTGATTGTTGTGACAATGTGTACTACTGGATGAGTACTGGGTCTAGTACAGAATAGGCACAAAATAAATGGGAGAGGGCATTTACTACCACTGAATGCTATTGCGATTAATAATAACTCACCATTCACAACTTCACATATTTCAGGGAGTTCTCATAAAAACCCTGTTAGCTAGACAGAATGGGGATTCTTGTCCCTATTTTACATATGACATACTGAGACTAAAAGAAATTCAAACTTATGCAAATTCACACAGCTACCTTGTGATAGATCTTTGATCTAGATTGATCTACATCTAGATCAATATAGATCTAAATCTAGATTAACCTTGTGATAGATCTAGGGTTTGATCTTAAGCATTCTGAATGTTAGTGGGAATTTCTTCACCTTTAAGAAAGTATCTCTCCGGGGTACCTGGGTAGTTCAGTCAGTTAAGCATCTGACTTGGGCTCTGGTCATGATCTCACAGCTTGTGAATTTGAGCCCCATGTCGGGCTCTGTGCTGATAGCTCAGAGCCTGGAGCCTGCTTCAGATTCTGTGTCTCCCTCTGTCTCTGACCCTGCCCTGCTCACGCTCTATCCCTCTGTCAAAAATAAATGAACATTAGAAAGAAAGAAAGAAAGAAAGAAAGAAAGAAAGAAAGAAAGAAGAAAGAAAGAAAGAAAATATCTCTCAGACTAGCATAGTCTCTTTACCCTTCAGGTTGAGGGTCTAATATTACTGAACATATTCTGTGTGTGTCACTTTTCTAGGTGAAATATTATCATTAATACATTGATCTCTATAACAACCATCCAGGCAGTGTGTGCCCATTTTCCAGGAGAGGAAATTGAGATTCAGAGAGGAGTCATACAACTTGTAATGGGAGAAGTGAGATTCAAAAACCTGGATTCCTTCTACTTCTCATTTCATTTTGTCCCCCACACAAGGGGTCAACAAAGATTATGTGTATGCTTTTGGCTGTTCATTATTCATTTGCATCATTTATCACAAGCAGTTTGGATGATATAATTCAAGGTCTTCCAATTCTAATTTGAATATGTCAAGGTAACCTTTAATTCTTTTTCAATACTTGCTTTTTGCCTGCCCAGCACCATTAAGAAGCAGACAACTTGTCACAATATTTAGCGGCACAAAATTATATGAATATAAATGGTGCTGTCTTCTTTAAGAGACAACTTCTAGATGCTTCATTTGCAGCTGCAGTCTGAAAACTCTGGATCCTTTTGTGACACTCTGTTTCACCTAGCATCTTTGATCAGGGAAATAAATAAGGCATGATTATGGAGTTATGTAAAATAATATCCAAAGGAAAATGAAATTTAAGATCTGGGAAGAGGTAAGCAATACAGAGAAGATGAAGCAAAAGAGCTCTGATTCTCAGAACTAGACATTCAGATAGAAAAGTAGATATGATTTCACTTGTAAATATGTTGAGGTAAATACCACCACCCTCCGATGCCCAGCTGATGGTTTCTTTGTTGCTTTAGTGGATGACTGGAAATCCAAAGATCGTGTGATAATCATGCAGTACAAATAGCTTGTGCTGTTACATACCATATATTGAGAAGATATCTTACTAGAAATGATCATCTCCTGTCAAGTTTAGCCAGTAAAGGAATCAGGATGGCAGAAATAAAGAAGGAAAGGAATATACCCTACAAGTCCACATTCAATCACCTTTAATTGATCACCTACTTTTGTAAGTTAGTAGTCTAAGTCACTTAAAATGCAGCACTGAATAAAGCCAGTTGCCTTCCCTCATGGAGCATTCATTCCAGGGTAGTCTATTATGTGTCCAGGGCTTTATGAATGTTATATTGTTTAATCTTTACCAGACTCCACCATAGTAGATACAATAGAGATATTCTTCCTTTTATCCATTTTTTTTGAGTACTTGACACTTCCTTACCTTTCTTGTGGCACATACCTTTGGGGGGGGGGGAATTACCTCTCATTCATGGTGTGTAATCTTTGCAAGTCTATAAATCAAAATGTCCTGTGCTTACCTACTCAAACCGTCATGTTAAGCCAATTGTACTTTCTAGGAGTCCAGAAAGTTGATCAGAGTAATTAAAGGGGAGAGGGATAAGCAGTGAGGGGTATTCATTATAGCAATGGTCTCTAAAAACATTATAAAGTGTTTCTGCCTCTTGAACCCCTCCATGGCAGCCCTATTTCTTGCCCATCTATAAGTGTAGTTTTACAGTCTTTCCATATATTCTGGGAATTTCCCCAACATCCTTCCAATAAATTTTCTTTCTTTTAAGTTTACCAATGACTATTTGTTGCTAGCAACCAATGAACCCTAACTATAATAATAGGTATTATTATCACAATGTTATAGATGAGAAAACTAAGTCTCAGAGAGGTTAAAAATATATCCAGGTTCACAGAACTACTACACAATGATAAGTGTGTCTAGTCCCAAAGGTCAAGCTCTATCCTCAATACCATGGTTCATACCTCTTGATGACAGCAATTTAAAGAAGAGCATTCTTTCCATAACTGTTGATATAGTTATTACTTCTTTCTAAGAGGGTTTGTTAAATGATAGAAATCACATCAAAGCAAACAGAATAGACTTTAGATCCTCTTTATAGAAAAATGCAAAGACCAGAAAATGTAAAGGCGAACTGCTTGAAGGCTCCAAGTTCTACCTATTGTTTGAAACAAACAGAAAGAAATGCTGCAATAGATCTGCAAAGGGATTTATTAAAACACTTTCCTCTAATCCTTTGTTTGCAGTTTCTTAATGCCTAAAATGATCATGTTCCCTTAACCCTCTGGCAATTAAAAACAGGCATGCCAGGAAAGAGCCCAAATGCCCAAATGCCCATCGATTGATGGATGGAAATTATATATATATATATGGAGCATATATATATATAT